>NC_072784.1:7495480-7795480 GCF_022539595.1 Amphiprion ocellaris | reverse complement strand
ATAATATAATATCAGTTTGTGGAATATATCTTTGATAAGACTGACAGTAAGTGTGGCTTTAAATAGAATGGCTTTATCCAATTCAATTTATATAGCGTAGATTTGCAACATATGCCGTGTCTAAGCTCTTTGTATGGTAAGGTACAGACCATACGAATTATAAGCAGAGAACAGAAAACCCAACAATCCAAAGTTGCCGTTGGATTCAAGAAGGAATGAAGAAAATTCATTTAAAAATAAGGACATTTCAAAGTGACCCCAAGCTTTTGAACGGTAGTGTATGTTGAACAACATATCCTGATCAAAAATAACACCAAGGTTTTCAATAGTGGAACTGTAGGCTAAGGCATCTGGAGTAACTATCTGGTTAGATGGTGTGTTTCTGACGTGTTCAGGGCCACATACGATAGCTTCAGTTTTGTCCAAATTTAAATAAAGAAAATGACAGGTCATCCAGACCTTTATGTCCTTCAGACATGCCTGGAGTTTGACTAACTGATTGATTTCATAGACAAATAAAGCTGGGTGTCATCTGCATAACCATTTAAATTTATGCAGAGACTCTGAGACTCAACGAACAGATTAATATCAAAAGAAAACAATGGTTTTAATGTTCGCTAAACTGTGTTGTTTGGAGTTTACTGCTAACAGTCAGTAACATTAGCTGTAAGCTAGCTCGTAACTTTACCTAGCGCTTTAAACTAGCATCAGTAGCCGAAATGGGAGACACGCTGGAGTTTAACGAGATCTACCAGGAAGTTAAAGGCTCCTGGAATGATGGGCGACTGCGTTTCAGCAAGCAAAATGTGGTTTACTATAGTAATACTAATAGTATTTGAAATAGAAAAAACATTAAAGTAAATAATATTGGTCCTAACACAGAACCCTGTGGAACTCCATAACTAATTCTGGTGTGAGCAGAAGAATCATCATTAACATGAAATCTGTCAGATAAATATGATTTAAACTTCCTTTAATCCCAATAACTTAACTTAGTTTGCCTAAATATTTGGGGTGTGTTCAAATAAAAGTGCCTTTTGTCTGTGATGGATTTAAGCCCATCATAGCACAGTTGAAATGTTTTTCACTGTCGTTGGTTGAGTTCTGTCAGATTAGGAGGCTGACTTCTGTGTGTCTTGCCTTATTCAGGTTGAAATTTAAGTTCCGCAGGGGCACCCTCCCACCCATGATGCCACTGGAATTCGTCGGCTGCATTGGTGGATGCGATGAGATGCTCCGAGAGGTGCTCGACCTGAAATACCACAGAGCAGGTGGAGGAGGTGGTGGTGGAGCAGTGGGTAGAGGTGGCGGAGGGGAAGGAAGAGGAGGTGACCCTCGTCCACCCCCTCCGAGGCCCCCCAGACAGGAACCGCCCAGAGCCCCAAGTTCCAATCCTCACCCTGTCCACTCCTGGACTCCACAGCCAAGACCTCCAACAGGCGGCAGCGGCATGAGTGCAGACCCCAACGGTGATATGATTGTGTGTAACTGTGGTCAGGAAGCTCTCCTTCTGACGGTGCGCAAAGATGGTCCCAACCAGGGTCGGCAGTTCTACAAGTGCAACGCTGGAAGCTGCAATTTTTTTCTGTGGGCGGATCAACCGGCTCAGCAGGGGGCACCACAGAGCCGAGGACTTCCCTCCCAGCCTCGGAGGCCATCTCTGGGGATCAGAAACACATCTCGGGGAGGCAGAGGGCAGGAAGTGGGTGCACTTGCAGGACAGGTGATGTGCAACTGCAATGACATAGCCGTGACACGTACGGTGCAGAAGGACGGTCCGAACAAGGGAAGAATGTTCCACACATGTGGGAAACCAAGAGAGCAGCAGTGCGGCTTCTTCCAGTGGGCTGATGAGAATGTACCTCCACCAGGTGAGCCTCACACGCAGAAACTTATTTCATCTTTCTACTTTTATGAGGAACTTTGCTGATGCAATGTATTCTCTTGCCCCCAGTCCTAACCTTTCCAATCACAACCACAGTGGCAAGAAAAAGTCTGTGAACCTGTTCATTAAGACATGAAGCTGACACGTCTCGATGCCGTCAGATTAATGGGAAAAGAGTGCAAATCTTTAACAGGCTTAAGACACTTGAAGTTTTGCTTTCGTTCGTTACCCATCTGTTCATGCAGTGCCCCTGTTTTGCTTTTCAACATTCAATCAGTCAATTTAATTTGGCTTTTTGACAAGAACTTACAAAAATAAAGATTCATTCACTCATTCATATAAAAGTGAAAACAGATTTGTACAAATTATTGTCATTTAGTAGCTGATTGCACCAGTATTCACCCCCTTCAAGACAGTATTGAGTAGATGTAGTTTTGGCCACAATTACAGAGTTGACTACAGTATTGTTTCTGATTGTATTAAAAATAGGCAACACAAAATTCCACTTTAGTCACCGTTACTACTTGCCGGGCTTGATTTTGACCATTGCAAATAACTATTTACCTCAAACGTATCTCACATTAACAGCGCCTTATGAACAGAAATCTGCAGTTCATATCATTTTATTTTTTACAGCATCTGATCGTCCAATCTGGCCTGGTGAAACACATAATGTGTATCAGAAAAAGCAGACAACATGTACGTGCAGATCAAACATCAAAGAGAGAGAGAGAGCTCACTCTTACCTACACCTTATTAACGGTTTTTTAAAAAAAAAAGAAAAAGCTGTCACGACTCAAACACTGAGACCTTGTGGCATTGGCTCACCAAGCGAACGCGGCACCTTCAGTCCTGGAGTCTTTGGAGCTTTTACATGCAGTGACTTCTAACCTCCTCGTGTTGTTTGTCCCTTCTTTCTCGTGTCAGGGGGCTTCGGTGGTGGATTTAGCGGTGATGGAGGCGGAGAGAGGAGGGGGAGGAAGATAACGGGACATGGCATCGCTAACAAACCGCCCGCCGCTAAGAAACCTCGCACCTGCGGCATCTGCCACGTGCAAGGACACACCCGAGTCACCTGTCCTCAGCGGTGACCCATACTCTGAAGCTGCTTGCTGTTAAAGAAGGTTATTGTGTCGCAGATTTTATTTTCAAATATACACAGACTGTTCCTCCTCACATGGAGAGGACGTCCTCTACTTCTGGGATGCAAAAAAATGAACCCAGATACTGTGGCTTTCCTGTGAGGTGACATTTTAACAGCTTTTCATGCAGCTGTAGTGTGTTTGTTCACTATGAATGACTCTTTTTGGTCCCTCGAAAGAATGACGTTTTAGTGTAAAATTAACCTTTTCTCCATCTGCCTGCACCACCAAAGCTTTACTAACTAACATGTTTGTTTAATCTGTACAAAAACAGAAGTATTTGAAGGAACACTAGACCTCTAAAGATGCCCAGGGGGAATCCATACAAGTTTAGAAGTTTATGGTGGACTGTTTGACCAATCACATTTCCTACTTCCTCACTCCCAACTTTCATTTTACTGCTTAGTACAGCATAAAAAAAGACACGCATGTTTCGCTGCTAGAGGAAAAATCACTGAGCACGAGGAGAGATGCAGCAGCACAGCACACAACGAGATATCGAACTACTTTTAAAACTTGTAGGTGTTTGTAACCACAGTAACCTGAAAATGTTCAACAGTTAATTGGAAATTTGCTCGACTGACCTTGGATCAAATTATTCCCTTGTCAGTTGTATTGCTGCGTATTCACAGTCCTGACAGCCTGACTGAGATCATCTGGAGGAGGAGGATTCTGTCTCCGAAGCGGCGCTGTAATTTGCACACAGCTTACAAGTAATTAATGGTGTAATAAATAGTATCTATTAACATACTGACTTCTGTCTTTGGTCATTTTTACCACCAGTCGGTGTCTGAAACAGCTGATAGGTGTCTTACAGTGTTGTAAAGGTGGAGGTGGGTGGAAGAAACAGCAATATACGCTTTTACACAGAAAATATAATGAGTGCAAAAAGAAACTAGTTGGCTTTTCTGTTGGTGGTCTCAAGAATTGTGAAGATTTTTATGTTCATACTGACGAATGCTAAGAAAATGGAACGTACTTTAACCCCCTGTGGTTGTTTAGACCTTTGAAATGTGCAACACAGACTTGCTTTGCCTTTACAGTCATGACAGGTTCATTTTAGAAAACGTTTGTTACTCCGCCAAGGAACATTGCAGAGATATGTGACTATCAGCGTACGTGTGTCTGTCCTTCTGTACATAATGTACACATGCTTAACACACACCAGTGCTCAGCGCAGGGTCATTTTTTATTAAAGATTTAATCCGTCAGAAATGATACAATGACTGAGCAGCCTTGGCGGAGTACTGCGCTCTCTCAGTGCTTGTTTATTTTGGGTCATTTGTATTTTTGTCTTGGGTCTTTAACTTTGGTTTCTTATGCCTGTGAGGTCACTGCATCTCATTAATCAGTGGAAATTGGGCACATGCCTGTATGATTACATTTCCTGTTCTGACCTGAGATGGAAGAAATATTTAGATCTTTTATGCATGAATCACAACAGAGTGATACAGTTTTCTAACTTTTTTAGTGGTCTCATTCATAGCATAATACAGTATAATTGGATATTTTTCAATATCTACCATTTTGAGTGAGATCCACAGCTGCACACACAGTAGTGACACCACACAACAAAGGTTTAAAATGCAGTTTAAAGCGAAATACTGCAGGTGAACAGGGTAAAATTGTAACATATCAATGTGAAACTCATCCAACCGATTACTTACATTAAGACAGTTATTCTTTTGTTTTCTGAAATGTGATGTCTCAGTTAACATTAAATAAAATCAGGTTCAAATTTGTGTTTCCTTTCGTTAACATATTAAAATCAAAAGCTTTCCTGTTACCACATAAATCTGAAAATACAGTCACCAGCCAGAAGGAAATAGTAAAGTTTACCACATTTTTTTGGAATGAGCGATACATGAAAAAAAGGTATCTGTAAAAACAGAATATAGACAGAAATAAACAGGAAATTTGGGTGTATGTAAGCAGGATTACTGGTTCAGGGTGGGAGGAAAAAAAATCTTATTTTGTAAACTTCCATGCATTTTTATTAGCAACTACAGTTTAGGGAAAACTTTCACTAATAACCAAATAGCTCTGATGTTAAATATTAGTTTCACATACATACAGTTGTGCTCATAAGTTTACATACCCTGGTAAAATTAGAGAAATTTTGTACTTTTTTTTTTTTTTTTTAAAATATGTTAGGGTTAGTGGTCAGACAAAGTTTTTTATTGTCATGCATTTGTATTTGCTCTGATCATTCATGTTTTCATTAAAGAATGGTCACATTTTACCAATTCTGCCAAAGTATGTAAACTTATGAGCTCAACTCAAACATGCACACATACACTCACCGGCCACTTTATTAGGTACACCTTGCTAGTAAAAGGTTTGACCCCCTTTTGCCTTCAGAACTGCCTTAATTCTTCATGGCATACTTTCAACATGGTGTTGGAAACATTCCTCAGAGATTTTGGTCCATATTGACATGATAGCATCACTCAGTTGCTGCAGATTTGTCGGCTGCACATCCATGATGCCAGTCTTCCGTTACACCACATCCCAAAGGTGCTCTATTGGATTGAGATCTGGTGACTGTGGAGACCAGTGGAGTACAGTCTGACCCAACCATCTGAATGTCAGAGCTGAAATGGAGACTCATCAGACCAGGAAACATTTTTCTAATTGTCTGTGCCAATTGTAGCCTCAGTTTCCTGTCCTTTCCTGACATGAGTGGCAACCAGTGTGGTCTTCTGCTGCTGTAGCCCATCTTCTTCAAGGTTGGATGTGTTGTGTGTTCAGAGATGATATTCTGCATTCCTTGGTCATTCAAAGTCACTTCAATCCCCTTTCTTCCCCATTCTGATGCTTGGTTTGAACTTCAGCAAGTTGTCTTGACCGTCTACATGAATAAATGCATTGAGCTGCAGCCATGTGATTGGCTAATCAACTATTTGTGTTAACAAGCATTTGAACAGGTGTACCTAATAAAGTGGCCGTGAGTGTATGAATACTATACACATCATCACATCATTATATCATCACTCCCTGAAGGTTCCTGTTTGCTGGGTAGTCTCAGAGTTACTGCTGTGCAGCTTTGTAGTTCCACTCAATCTGAATGGTTTTACAAAAATAAACATTTAAAGAGCATTAAGGTGACGGTTTCTGAGCTGTTTTAAATTTCTACAATCATCAGAAGATCTTCAGAGAACATCTTCTGAAGCTTTCCTGAAGATTCTGTTTTCTGGGCTGTTTAAAAATGTGTGAAAGTAAACTTCAGGGAACACTCCCCAAAGGTTGCTGTTTACTAGGTAGTGCTACTGCTGTTACAATCAGAATCTTTTTACAAATCTAACCTTTAAAGAACATTCAGGGAACATTCATCGAAGGATCCTGTTTTCTGGGGAGCAGTTTTTCTGTAACAAACTAACTTTCCTGCAAAAGTCTTTTGGGAACCTTCCACGGCTGTTCCTAGGTAGTGTCAAAGTTAGACCTTTATGTCTTCAAACACAGTCTTAATTGTTCTGTGTTCCCAGAAGTGTTTCCTGCTGTCCCCGTTCTCTGGAAAGCTACTAATAAAACACCCCTAAGGACTTACAGAGGGGCCGGGACATGGAAGGATTAAGCAGAAACGCATGGATTCCCGGCAGAAGGCTGTAAGTTACCCTAATGTTTTTTTTCCCTGCTGAAAGGAGCGCTGATCTTTTTACTGGCACGTTTGGTGAGTCATACGTGAGTCATAACATGTGGGTGGGAGTGAACACTGTGATCCGTCCTGCCGTGTTGTTTTTGCCGCTCCATCCAGCTCCCAACTCCGCTACAGTAGTATCCGGGCAGATAACGAGTCATGTGATGGCCGTGTCTCTTCTCTGAATCGCAGTGATAACCTCCTACTTGCGGGAAAAGCGCTGCCTTCCTCCCGTATTTTACACCGAAGCCGTGCGCTGCTCCCTGCAGGGTTTCTACGGGAGAAAGATGGATCAGACACGCAGGAAAGATGCATCAGATCGCCTCAGAAATCAAACCATCATGACGTACTCTGGACATTATAGTGCACGATATCAATATTTAACGACATTTTATCCACCTATAGCCTAAAAAGTGGGGATAATAAAGGAGAAGTGCACTAGTTCTGCACATAAAGTTCAGTTTGTTCATCAAGAATGTGAAAACATCTATTATATTATTATATTGTTTTTACAAAGTAACTCTGGGATGATGCCTTTAGGGTTCAACATGAAATATCCGACTATTCAAAATAAACATTATAGATTCCAACAGTGTCATTTTTGACTAAATTTTTTCTCCAAACATCTCTAAGAAAACTGTCATTATGACCAGTCAGAATAACAGCTACAGTCAATCTGGAAATGTTCAAACTAGTCAGAATAATAGCTGCAGATGTATAAAACATCCTTGTCTGAATTGTTGTGCATGATGCTGCTCATGTGAGGTTTCCCACCAGGTATTATTCCAGCAAAGCAGTTGAACAGTGTCAACAGAAGTGAAATGCTGTGAAATGGAAAGAGCTCATAGGCAAGGAGTTTGTGGAGAACGAGAGCTTTGTTTATCAGTGACTCGTTGAAATTTTGTAGAACTTTGGCCTCCAGCTGGATTAGTCATCACTGTAATTCAAGATATCTAATTACATCTGGGATATCTACAGCGTCATTCTGACAAAAACAAACTTAATTTGAGATATACAAAGAAGAACAATGGTGTTTTTTTTTTTTTTTAATTGAGGGAAGTTAAACATATTGAACTGGGAGTTTGAACACATACTATTGGAGATATTTCTTCTGCAGATATCTGAATTGCAAATGTCTGTGATTAGCAATCCTATGCATGGTTATAGTGCCAACATTTGTCCTGGAACAATGACAGTGTGGCATCTAAAAGGCTTTATGTGACTTCAAATTGAATTGTGAATGTCTGCAGTACATATTGAGTCTAGCTATTAAATGTTAAAACAGCTTCTCCTACAAATGTCATGATAAACTAACTAAAAACTCCCATTATAAGCTTGAGAAGAAGTAATGCAAGAAATATGTTTTTAAAAAATAACCACCTGGTTGCATTATGGGAAATGCAGGTTTTTGTAGATTGATTCATACAAACTTCATGCTCCAATGTAGGACCAAACTGCAGTAACAACTGTAGGTAAAAGTGCAGACAAAACATTTTCAAGAGAAGCAGCATATCATTTAAATATTACAGTAATGGTGCATGTTTTGGGACAGTCCCTCCAGGAAGATAGTCACATGCAGAAGACATGCAACTGCAAATGAAAAGCGACAGAGACAGTTGTGTCAGCAGTGAAAAAGAAACAAAAAAAAAGAGCGTACCCAACTGATTTTCTCACCGGGTTAGTGGGAAGTGGTTGTGAAAGTCAGTTCAGACAACGTAAAGCCTTTCAGTTAGGAATACTGCAGCATCAAAAAAAAGGAAGGATTATGGTTCAAATGAAAGCCCATATAGCTGTCAAAAAACAAATGTAGAGGCTAAGCTGATGCTTGAAGCCCCTGAGGTGCTTCACCAGGACTTAACTAATTGACACGCCAACAAACTTTACCACATCTGATGAAGAGAGCCCGACACAATAGCTTGTGTTTCAGTAATCTGTGCATTTGTTGCTCCAAAGCAATTGTAGTCCAACATTCTTCATCTCAAACAAACAATTCAACATGATCGGCTTCTTCAGCGGTCAAAACTGTTTTACCTTCCAGGTGGAACACCTGCAGGACAAAGATTGGTTCCTATTTATAACGTAGTGCTCATTGGCTCCTACAACAAATTTTGAACCATTTTGGGAGGCCATCTTCAAACTAAGAACAAGTAATAAATAGGGATGTCTGATAATATCAGCCCACCGATATTTTCGGGCCGATATTGGCATAAAAATGTAATGTCAGTCAATATTATTGGGTTTTTTGCCCATCATGAAAACCGATAAAATAATGCCTGGATTTCGGACTCACAGAGGGAGGGAGGGACAGTGTGAACTGTTGTTTGAGCCAATAAAAATAAATAAATAAATAAATAAATATATATATATATATATATATATATATATATATATATATATATATATATATATATATATATATATATATATATATATATATATATATATATGTGGCATAAATATGTCATTTTTTCTGTAACTTAAGTTGAAGTAGTTTTCTTATTTTGCACAAACAATGTTTACATTTGGAAAGCCTTGTTGCATTTGAGAATGCATCCAATGGGGCATCGCAATAAAATTAATCATGATGTGTTAATTCCATGACAGGAGATATGTGATGTTACCTAAAATTAGTTTAATAGCCCACATATATCGGTATCGGTTGATATCAGAATTGGAAGTTGAGAGTTGGACAATATTGGCATATCAGTTACTGACCAAAAAGCCAATTTCGGACATCCCTAAATAAATAAATAAATTATCAGTTAAAATGTCAACAGCACCATGGTTTGTATTCTGTGATAAATACAGCCTGATAATCTGATTACCTGAGGATTCTGTACAATTTGAAATATCCAGTTTTGTTTGTGGGAATTTGTAGAGTGCTTTTTTGTCACTATTTCTTTAAACATTTTGTCAGTCAAAGAACTGTAATATTTCAAGGTGCTGCACCAGAACAACCAGAAATAAGTACAGATTATTTATTTTAAAGTCCATAATCAAAATGAAATGACTTTAATGCTCAGTATGACTGATAAACATGGCGACGTGTATTTGGGCCTTTATGTAACCTCTGAACCTGGAGGTCAGAGGTCAGTGAGTTGGGATCACTCTTCAGCCCTGAGCTGTTCATCAACTCTTCCTGCGGTGTCATTATCATCATCCAGCTTTTCAGCGGTCGCCGTAGAAACCGTTGCCATGACACCCCATGCCCGTAAGTGATGCAAGTGTTCCAGGTGCAGAGAGAGCGTGGACCGTAGACCATGTGGAGCGTGTGCGTGTGTGTGTGTGTGTGTGTGTGTGTGTGTGTGTGTGCGTGTGTGTGTGTGTGTTTGTGTGTGTGTGTGTGTGTGTGTGTGTGTGTGTGTGTGTGTGTGTGTGTGTGTGTGTGTGTGTGTGTGTGTGTGTGTGTGTGTGTGTGTATGTGTGTGCGTGTGGAGTTACAGCAAGTTTTACTGTAAACTGATCCACTCCAGCCTTGATGAAAGATAATAGGAATCTGGCTCTGAGCCTTTTTTCCACAGTAGTCACCCTACCTGGGGCTGGACGACTAGATGTTCAGGTATAGGAAGGTGTGTGTGATTAGTGGCCATTATTACACTATTAAACAGAGCATCTTTATTTTTTTTTCTTGAGCGTATGAGCAGTTATTATCTATACTAAGATTCTTTTTCTTTGTGCTGCTCAACCTTATTTCCAGCTCGCTCCTCTCTGCAGATATGTTGCTTAGCATTCAGGATGTAAAATTAAGACTTTCAGTCAGTGTTTAGCTGTTTAGTTCCATATTTGGCTCAAACGCCGTTGGAGGGGTGAACGATTCCACCGCAGAGTGAAGCAAGGCTTTCATTTCCATTGCAGATTTTGATCTTTCCTGCCATTACTACTGTTACATAAAAATACATGAGTGCATTGTTTCATGCTCAGCTTGGAGTTTGGTGTTTTAACTACTCAGCCTCATTTTTATCTGTGAAAGAACAATCAATCATAAATTCACATTTTGAAGGAGTAGTTCAATATTTTAGGAAATAGGCTTATTAGCCTTATTATGTAGAGTTTGATGAGACTAATATTGAGCTACATGTGGCATCCTCTGACTGACCATTTGTAGACTTGGGGTATTTATTTACTATTTTATTTACCTTTATTTAACCAGGAAGTCCCATTGAGATTAGAGATCTTTTTTACAAGGGAGACCTGGCCAAGGTAGCAGCCATACACAATTTAAAAGTTGTATAAAACAGATACACAAAATAAACAAAACAATAAAACAGATTGACAGCTGTTCAAGGACAGTGACCTACTTAGCAAAACACTGACATTCCTCCTTCACTGTATTCTTTATGATACTGTTAAACTCATTAATTGAGCTGAATGCTTCTAGTTTAAGAGTTTTTTGAAGATTATTCCATGACCAAGGTGCATGATGGGAGATCGCAGTTTTGCCAAAAAACAAAAAAAAATCAAATGTAAAATAAAAAAATTTAACAATCTGTTTTGTAAAACTATTGTATTTTACATGTAGGTCTTTAAAAAATACATTAAAAAAGTTTTAACATTTTTTTAATGAAAAATGAGTGAATTATCCTCATTGAACCATGATCTGTGAAAGCTAAAGAACACCATTGCACTAAATGTTCATTAAAATTATTAAAAATAATGAGATATAAACAATGTTTATAGGGATTTTTTGTTGTTGTTTGTTTCTGACAAACAGAATAATAAACCTCTTAAGACCTGAGCTTTGGTTGGGCTTGCATTTTAGATTTCTTCCAATTATTTGGGATATGGAATAACCAATAAACATAATAGTTGGATAATATCTAATATCTGATTATTGTGTTAATATTATATTAATATTAAATCATCATTCACAACTTTACATCCACCATAACCTTGTCTCTGTGACCCCTCCTCTCCTCCTCCACTGTCCCTCTTCTGCACTCTGCTCTCATTTGCGTGCGCGGCCTCGCGGGAGCGGGCACGCACATTGGGGGCTCGGCCCTACGCAATGGAAAGGGGGCGCGCCCGGCTTAAAGCAGCGCGCCGTCCAGTGTTGATGTGTCGCAGATTTTAAAAAGTGAGGCAGGCAGGCGGCAGGAGTTTGCTGTGAGGGGAGAGCGAGAGCTGAGCGCACGAAAACAAGCGTCCACACCGGCAGCCAGCGGCACTTCCTCTGCTCTCTCCTCCTACTGAACTGTTGTTTTTATTTGATTATTTTTTATTATTTCCGCGCTTCGACATTAACAAGCTGCTTGGTCCTGTTCGGAAGGTGCGAGGCAGCGCGCGACGATGGAGCTGTCATCAATAGGAGACCAAGTATTTGCAGTTGAGTCCATAACAAAGAAAAGAGTGAGAAAGGTAAGAAACATGACTAGTAATGCTCTTGGCAGAACTTTTTTTCGTGCGCTTTTATCATCCTAAAGGAGCAGCGTACTCCGTGTACCATCCGCTGCTCTCCTGCACAACAAAACTAGGCTACGCAGTTTCCCTACAGTTTACGCACGGGATGTGTTAACACTAATCTGTCTTTTTATGTAACTGCGCTGAACTTGAACACGCCGGAGCCGCGTCCTGTGGCTGAGGTGCTGCGTTGTGTTGTGGAGGAGCCTACGCAGCTGTAGTAAAATGTAAAAAAAAAAAAAAAAAAAAAGGGGGTGTGTGTGTCCGGAGTGTGCGGGGAGCTGCGCAGTTTATTTCGGAGCTGCGTATCTGGGTGAAACTGCTGCGTAATGTCACAGGAGTGCTGAGTGATGGTGAGCCATTGGTTCACACGGAGGGACTCACAGCAACACAGAGCATCTATGTATTTAACGCTGTGTTGTAGCAGGAATACAATATCACTTCGCGTATGAGAAAGTTTCCAAATGTGGTGAAAGGTTTGCAATAACAGTTATTTTTTGGTTCCCCCTACATGCGCGCTCGCAGCCGTAATTCAGCTCCTTTTGCACTGTGATGATTGTTTTTGCTGGGAGCTGAACGTTGCGCAACACCAAGTTGTTTACAGTCCCCGTGGCCCCACCTTATCCGAGCCACCGGTGTAATGTTCTAGAAAGCGCCCCGTGCGTTCTGGAGACCGGCTCGTGTAGCCATGTGCGGTCACGTCACCGAGATGCGAGAGAGAAAAAAAAAAAAAACAGAAGAAGGAGCTGCTGTTTGGAAGCTACGCAGCCCCGCTGTCATTGACGTCATCCCGGAGAAAAACACCGTTTGAAAGAGAGAAAAATGTCCGTGACCCCCCTCTGCCTGCCTCCTCCATCGCTCCGCGCTTTAAAGTGACAGTCATCCTCCATCCACAGCAGCACGTTTCAAGTGTTGTGTCCATGTGTCGGTCACTGCTGCACCTTCCTTCAACCCCCCCTCTATGTCTCTCCTCAGGGTAACGTGGAGTATTTACTGAAGTGGCAGGGATGGCCCCCGAAGTGAGTAAGCCTCGAGTCATCATCCAGTGACCTCATTGTTTCGATATACTCAGTAGAGAATGTTCTTCTAGATCACTGGATGACTTTGCAAAGTATGAAAAAATACACAGAAGACATTAAATGCAAATTGTAAATAATTTCTAGACCAGGGGTGTCAAACTCGTTCTAGTTCAGGGGCCACATTCAGCCCAATTTGATCTCCAGTGGGCCGAACCAGGAGAGTCACAGCATAATAACCTATAAATAACCACAACTCCAAATGTTTCCTTTTGTTTTAGTGCAAAAAAAAGTGCAGTCTAAAAATGTTCACATTAAATGAACAATGTTTTTAAGATAAGAAAGCTTTATTGTCATTATACACAGTATACAATGAAATTCTGGATGACTTTCTCCCCTTTACATATACAAGATAAATAAGCTAAGGAGATAAAAAAAAAAGTTTTTAAAAAATGGGTAAATAGTGGAATAAAAGACGTAAATAGAAATCTTTGTAAAAAATAGGTCTATAAATTATTCAGTGCACCAAAACATCAAAAACATGGATATTAATGCACCAAAACATTAAAAACATGGATATTAATGCACCAAAACATCTAAAACCTGCATATTAATGCACCAAAACATTAAAAAATTGCATATTAATGCACCAAAACATCTAAAACAGGGATGTTAATGCACCAAAACATCTAAAATCTGCATATTAATGCACCAGAACATCCAAAATTGGGATATTAATGCAGCAAAGCCTCCAAAATTGGGATGTTAATGCACTAAAACATCAAAAACCTGGATATTAATGCACCAAAACATCTAAAATTGGGATATTAATGCACCAAAACATCAAAAGCCTGGATATTAATGCACCAAAACATCTAAAATTGGGATATTAATGCACCAAAACATCAGAAACCTGGACAATAATGCACCAAAACATCCAAACCTTGGATATTAATGCACCAAAACATCCAAATCTTGGATTTTAATGCACGAAAACATCAAAAACCTGGATATTAATGCACCAAAACATCCAAAATTGGGATATTAATGCACCAAAACATCTAAAATTGGGATATTAATGCACCCAAACATCAAAAACCTGGACAATAATGCACCAAAACATCCAAAACCAGGATATTAATGCACTAAAACATCAAAAATCTGGCTTTTAAAACACCAAAACATCAAAAATCTGGCTTTTAAAACACCAAAACATCAAAAACTGGGATATTAATGCACCAAAACATCCAAAATTGGGATGTTTATGCACCAAAACATCAAAAACTGCATATTAATGGGCTAAAACATTTAAACCTTGGATATTAATGCATCAAAACATCAAAAACCTGGATATTAATGAACCAAAACAGCCAAAACTGGGATATTAATGCACCAAAACATAGGTTATTATGCTATGATTTTACTGGTGCTGCATGTGGCCCCTGAACTAAGATGAGTTTGACAGACAGACAGACAGACAGACAGACAGACAGACAGACAGACAGACAGGATTAGCTGAATGTGTTTATGTTGGCAGGTACAGCACTTGGGAACCAGAGGACAACATTTTGGACCCTCGCCTGGTCCTGGCCTATGAAGAGAAGTGAGTAATAGTGGAAAGTCTTTTATGCTCGCAAAGCACTTTTTTTCTTCTTGTTTTGTTTTTGTCTCTGACCTCTCCCTTCCCTCTGTGTCTCCCTCTTTCCTAGTCAGGAGAAGGTCAGAGCTCTGGCCTATCGCAGGAAAGGTCTCAGACCCAGACGGCTCGTCCTCCGGGTAGCGACACTTTTATCGCCTTTTGTCTCATCTCACAACACGTTCTTGTAGCCTCTGTCATTAGCCCCAACTGCTCTCAGTAGAACTGAATAGAATGTCTTTATTGTCACTGTACGTGAACAACGAAACTGGAGGTGCAATCCTACCGTAGCCATCGTTAAAAAAAAAAAGCTAAAAGACTGGGATGAAGAGTTTAGAAACTAGAATAAAATATGACAGAAATAGAATTTAAAGAACAAAGGTGCACTTTTTAAATGAGTACAGTCAAGACAACTTTTGTGCGATACATTAACCCTCCTGTTGTCTTCATTTACGGGCACCAAAAAATATTGTTTCCTTGTCTCAAAAAAATTCAAAAATTCAGCAAAAAAATCCTCAGATTCATGAAAATTTGTAAAACCTTCAGGAAGAAAATTCCAATAATTCCTTAAAGTTTTATTTTAAAAAATCCCCCAAATTTAACATGAAAATTCTTGCAAATATTTTCAAAAAATGAGTAAAAATCTTCCAAAAAATGAGTAAAAATATCTAAAGTGATTACATTTATATCAGTAAAACTTCTACTATTTTCTTTAAGAACATTCACATAAAAATCAAGCAAAATCCAGCGAAATTCGCTGGATTTTGGTTGATTTTTTTGTGAATGTTCTTAAGAAACATTTTTAACATTTCTTTTTTTCCCACCAAAAGATGTTCAAAAATTTTCCCAAAAATGTTGAAAATGTGGACATCAGAAGTTTCACTGTGAAAATATATTTATTTTTTTCCACATTTTCAAACTTTAAAACGGGTCAATTTTGACCTGCAGGACGACATGAGAGTTAAAGGCGCATCCCATCAATTTTGTCTTAGACTTCTATAGATTTGGGGAATCTACAAGACAAGGTTTATAAAAAGAAATGGACAAAAATAGGAGCTGATTGGACCAGAACAGGGTTTTTCTTTTCTAAAGTGAGGAAAATTACTGTTGGCATAATCTTTAACTGCTTGAAGATCTAATCACCATGTCACGCAAGAGAGCCGATAAAAACAAATGGATTGGTCAAAGCTGTATTGATGTTTAAGGCCTATTGACTGACTGTCAGCGAACCATTCCACTTAAAACGTAGCTACACAGTGAACTCAATTATTTTTTCTACCAGGCTAGCGTAGAGTAATAAAGATGAAAACACACCACAACGTACTTTTTTTTAATGATATTATTTGTGGTGTATTTACGAAAACACATTACAAAACCTGTTGAACTTGTCTGGCTTGTGCTAAAGGGAATTTAACTAGTTTCATAACTGAGCCTGTTAGATGAACTTGTCCTCTATCCCTGCTATACAGCCTTTCCTCAGAACTGGCTTCTAATCCTACTTGCTAGACGTTTAGCTGATAATATTCTCAACATGAAGAAACTGTTCATGAAGTTAAGTCAAACATTTGGTTGTGCGGTCAGTTATAGTTGACTGAGTATGGAAATTTTTCAGTGTAGGACCAGTGGTTACATAATTATAGGCGTCAGCGACAACTTAATCTGCACTTAACCCTCCTGTTGTCTTTACTTATGAGCACCAACAAATATAGTTTCCTTGTCTGAAAAAAATCCAAAAAATTCAGCCAAAAAAAAAATCCCCAAATTTCTGAAAATTTGCAAAACCTTCAGGAAGAAAATTCCAATAATTCCTTAAAAGTTTCCCTTAAAAGTTTGATTTTAAAAAATCCCCCAAATTTGGCAAGAAAATTCTTGTAAATATTTTCAAAAAATTAGTATAAATCTTCCAAAAAAAATCCTAAAAATATCTAGTGATTACATATATATCAGTAAAACTTCTAATATTTTCTTTAAGAACATTCACATAAAAATCAACCAAAATCCAGCGAAATTCGCTGGATTTTGGTTGATTTTTTTGTGAATATTCTTAAGAAACATTTTTAACATTTCTTTTTTTCCACCAAAAAATGTTCAAAGATTTCCCAAAAATGTTGAAAATGTGGACATCAGAAGTTTCACTGTGAAAATAGATTTTTTTCCCCCACATTTTCAAACTTTAAAACGGGTCAGTTTGACCCGCAGTACAACACGAGGGTTAAATGACTACATCTCTGGTCCTTGCTATGATAAAAACTCACAAAATGCCTGATTCCTACATTCCCCTTAATGCAACTCAATTTCAAGCTATTATTTTTCAAGCTTTGAAAACTTCTCACAGACAGAGTCTTCCATAAACTAAACCTCGGGTGTAAAATTGGTAGAATGGCCCCTTAATTATCCCCATAAATTCCTGTAAACAGGCGAGAACACAGAGTAAAAATGCTGCGTCACTGTTTAAGTGGTGATTACTAGTTTTACTGGTGCCGAGAGATTCACTGCTGCACTGATCAACAATCAGTCGGAGAAAGAAAACCTCATAGCAGCAGCAGAAGTGAAGTTCACATTACTAATAATAGACTCCGTAGACCAGAATGCAATGCAGCTGAAAGATGTGTTTTTGAACCAAGGGTGTGACTCAGAAGGAGACACTCTCACTGCGTTATCATCACGTTCACTACAGCTGCTAATCTCAATTAACACCTTCTTAAATCAAGTTTATCTGTCAGTTTAGGTGTTTAATGACAGAAATACTGGAAAGTTACAAACTGAAACTTGTTTCAGAGGGTTGGATGTCTTGATAATCTCTGTTTTTGTTAATGTCAACAAATTCCATGAAAAACAAAACAACAAGTAATTCCCCTGATAGTATCTAATTGTGCTTTATAGACACAGATTTTTGAAAAGGGCTCCGTTACTTACTAAAACATGTTGTTTTTGAGAACAGGAGTAAATCTGTTCTGAACTATTTTCGTGGCAGATTGCTACGTATTTGTTGTGCTAATAAGTGTTTACAGCAGCTGCATGATGTTTATGTGACTCCGAATAAATTACAGCGTGTGTGTTCATCGTAATGAAGAACGTGTCACACAGCGGAACAATGCGGCTCATTGATTAGCTTTCCAGCACGCAGCTATTTAGTTCGGTTTATGAATAAATTCCTGCAGAACTGATAATATTCCCATCAGCCTCGGGTGCACTTTGTGTTTAAACCATACTGCTAAACATCACCGTGTTACCACGGTGATTGTGGGCATGTTAGCATGTTAGCATTTAGCTCAAAACATTGCAGTGCCTCACAGGCAAGGCAGGGCAGCTTTATTTGTAGAGCACATTTTATACACGAGGGCAACTCAGTGTGATTTACATTAAAACAGTAACACTCGTGTCGTCCTGCGAGTCAAAATTGACCCGTTTTAAAGTTTGAAAATGTGGAAAAAAATATATTTTCACAGTGACATTTCTGATGTCCACATTTTCAACATTTTTGGGAAATCGTAGAACATTTTTTGGTGGAAAAAATGGATTTTGGTTGATTTTTTTGTGAATGTTCTTAAAGAAAATATTAGAAGTTTTACTGATATACATGTAATCATTTTAGATATTTTTAGGATTTTCTTGGAGGATTTTTACTAATTTTTTGAAGATATTTACAAGAATTTCCTTGCCAAATTTGGGGGATTTTTTTTTTTTTTTTTTTTTAAATAAAACTTTTCAGGGAAGCTTTTAAGGAATTACTGGATTTTTCTTCCTGAAAGTTTTGCAAATTTTCAGAAATTTGGGGATTTTTTTTTGCAGAATTTTTGGATTTTTTTCAGACAAGGAAACAATATTTTTTGGTGCCCGTAAATGAGGACAACAGGGGGGTTAAAGAGTCTATCCCACACATGTGATTTCTGTCACAAAACTAGCACATTTTGTGTTTAACTAGTCTCATTTGAAATGAACTGAATCCTGCTTGAAAAGTGTACCAGAAAATTTTTTTCCCAATATATCGATAAATAATCAGATATGGTAGAAAGAAATACAAGACAGTAGCTTTCACTGTTGATTTGTCAGATACGCAGACTGTCAGTTCTGCAACAGCTGTGCACACGTTATTTTAAGAATCCTCACTTCCCGACCAGAAGATTTGGTGTTAATAAAAACTTGAAGAGGCTGCACAGTGGCTTGGTTGTTAGCACTTTAGCCTTGCAGCTAGAAGATCCTTCCCGGGATCTTTCTGCATGGAGTTTACATGTTCTTCCTGTGCACATGTGGGTTTTCTCCGAGTTCTCCGGTTTCCTCCCACAGTCCAAAAACATGCTGAGGTTAATTAGAAACTCTAAATTGTACGTAGGTGAGAATGTTGTGTGATTGTTTGTCTCTATATGTAGTCCTGCGGTAGATTTCCTTCACCCTTAAGTCAACTAGGAAAAGGCTTCAGCTCACCGTGACCCCAGTGAGGATTAAGCTGTGTAAAGATAAAGGATGGATGGAAATACTTCAGGAATTAAGTCAGTCTAACATTATTATACAACACTATAGAATTACTTATTGTATGCAGTTTATGATCAATAATCTGAATATATTCAGCCTCTCTGACTGATAAATATCACCATTAATTACGTATTCAGTTCACAGAATAAATCTTCAAAATCACACAAACCAATGCATTCCAGTTCAACTAAAATAAAACTTTCTACATCAAGTTAGAGCCAAGTGTTTCCATTCATGCTGTTATGATCCAGCCTCTAGGGTCAGCTGGATGTAGCAAAATAACCAGATGTTATTTGGTTCAGGTGAAGGAATTTATTGCTCAGTAGCAACTGAATATAAAAGTAGTCAAATGAAGCAAAACAAGGCTGGTGGGTGTTGCCAAATCAAAGAACCAAATAAAACCAAACGAAGGCTAACAGAGTATCTAACTAACACAAACAATAGAATTTGATGGAAGGCTGCTGGAAGGGTCCAAAAACTGCAGCTTGAAGCCTACTTAACCCTCCTGTTGTCAAAAAATATAGTTTCCTTGTCTGAAAAAAATCCAAAAATTCAGCAAAAAAAAAATCCCCCAAATTTCTGAAAATTTGCAAAACCTTTAGGAAGAAAATTCCAATAATTCCTTAAAAGTTTTATTTTAAAAAATTCCCCCAATTTTGGCAAGAAAATTCTTGTAAATATTTTCAAAAAATGAGTAAAAATCTTCCAAAAAATGAGTAAAAATATCTAAAGTGATTACATATATATCAGTAAAACTTTTGATATTTTCTTTAAGAACATTCACAAAAAAATCAACCAAAATCCAGTGAAATTCGCTGGATTTTGGTTGATTTTTTGGTGAATGTTCTTAAAGAAATAGTTTTAACATTTCTTTTTTTCCACCAAAAAATGTTCAAAGATTTCCCAAAAATGTTGAAAATGGGGACATCAGAAGTTTCACTGTAAAAATATTTTTTTTCCACATTTTCAAACTTTAAAACGGGTCAATTTTGACCCACAGGACGACACGAGGGTTAATCCCAGATGACATAGTTGTGTGTGGAAAGAGTAGTATTCAGCTGCTGACCTTTCCCTTCTCCTCTGCCTCAGAACATCTTCGCCATGGACCTCCGCAGCGCCCACAAAGTCTCAGAGAAGCCCTCGTCTCGCCTGCGCCTCTCCCTCACCAGGTCCATGAGCACCGACGTGGACCAGGTGGAGCGTGGAGGGATGTACCGCCACCCCAACAGGAGGAGGAGCAGGCAGAGGTTAAACAGGAGTCTGACAGAAGACCCTGCAAACAAACCCATGTGTCCACAAAGGAAGAAGGAGGAGGCCATGGAGGAGGACTGGGACGGCACCAGCGAAGAAGACAAGCAGGAGTCTGAATGCACCACTGAGGAGAGATGTGAAGACAGTTTATATGGTGGGTTTATCCACATATATATTGTCTCATTCCACTTGATTTAAGATAAATTCACTTAACAAGAGACATTTCGGCAAGATGGAGGGACTTGTTTTAAGACAATGCATCTTAAATATCTTGTTTTGAGTTGAATTTTACAAGAAAACTCAATAAGTTTAACCTTCGTGTCGTCCTGCGGGTCAAAATTGACCTGTTTTAAAGTTTGAAAATGTGGAAAAAAAAATATTTTCACAGTGAAACTTCTGATGTCTACATTTTCAACATTTTTTTGTGAATGTTCTTAAGAAAATATCAGAAGTTTTACTGATATATATGTAATCACTTCAGATATTTTTAGGATTTTTTTGAAGATTTTTACTAATTTTTTGAAAATATTTACAAGAATTTTCTTGCCAAATTTGGGGGATTTTTTAAATAAAACTTTTAAGGAATTATTGGAATTTTCTTCCTGAAGGTTTTGCAAATCTTCAGAAATTTGGGGATATTTTTTGCTGAATTTTTGGATTTTTTTCAGACAGGGAAACAATATTTTTTGGTGCCTGTAAATGAGGACAACAGGAGGGTTAATACAGCTCAAATTAGGAGGTTACGTCAAAGCGAAAATCTATTTTTGAGTGAAAAACTGCTTCCTTTTTTTTAGCATGTCTGGTTTATTTTAAGACACCTAAGCTTGACAATCCTGGTAAAATATAGCTTAAAATAAGTTTTCCCAGCTAATTTTAATATCTCAATATTCTAAATATCACATCTTATTTCAAGAAATCTTACCAAGCCGTTTTTCACTTGATCTATTGGCAGATTTTTTCACTTATTTCAAGGTAAAAGTTCCTTGAAATAAGTTTTTTTTCTTGTTTTAAGAGGGGCATTTTTTCCAGTGTCAAACTTAACTCTTGATAGAACTTAGCAGCCTGAGCTCTGACCTTTAAAAATGAACAAAATCTGTCTTGTGCTCTCTTTCAGGTCAGTCAGAGTGCAGCTCTCCTCCTCTGCTGGAGCGACAGGACTTGGAGATGGAGGTGGAGGAGAAGGTGGACGCAGACCTGACGGCGGTAAGCACAGACATGTGGACGGAGAGATCGGGCGGAGAGACGTCCCAAACGAGACAGAAACAAACATTTGCGGGCGACGAATCGAAGGACGGCGCCTTGGCGTCCGAGGCCAGGCTAGACGTGGCTTCTGTGGGCGACGGGTCGGAGTGGGACGGAGGTGAGGAGAGCGTGGAGTCGGGGTGGGAGTGTGTGGAAGCAGAGAGCAGAAACAACACGACGTCAGTGATAGTGAGCGTTCAGGGGAGCGGCGAGACGGCAGGCGATGCTGCAGTCGTCTGCTCCGCCACTGAGGAGAGGAAGGAGGAAGTGAAAGGCGACAATCAGAGCGTTACCACGATGGCGGCAGACGGTCAGACCGACCCCGCCGCAGCAGAGCATCCTGGGAAGGTGATTGTGACGGATGTGACTCTAAACTCCCTGACGGTGACTTTTAAAGAAGCCATGGTGGCCGAAGGCTTCTTTAAGGGCTATTGAGCGAAGAGAAAGAGAAATGAAGAGAGATTAAAATAACCATAATTAGACTTGCCACTCATTTTGTACATGTAAATAGTCATGTGTGTAAGATAATTTCACATGTTTACAAAGCTACACTCATTTCCTACTGAGTTCAGTGAATACATTATTGCCTTTGAATAAAAAATGAGTGGTAATTTTATCATTGTGGCTCATTTATTAGGTGTGATAGGAAGCCCGAGGCTCCAAAAAATGTGCTCAGATTATCCATTGCATTCCAGCAGACTAAATGGATCTCAGTGGCAGGTTTCATTCCGGGGGCCGCTGGGTTTACCGAGAGTAGGAGACAGATGGTGAGACAGCAGCCGAAAACAATACAGTTCACATTACTACTTCGATGCAGCTACTTTTTCCAGCCGTCCTCAGTGCTTTCCAGCAAGACGTCGATCTCACACTCAGATCTGTTCTCGGGGCCGGTTTCAGTCGCTCCTCTTTCTTACGAATAACGTTTTGTAAAGATGTTGTTCTTTTTTTTCTTCTTTTTGTTCCTGTATTCGCACAGAGCCAACTGCATGCCCTGTCAGTCTGCCTCACGTTCACAAAGCCCTGTCCTGTGCTTTGTTCAGGAGGTTTATTTCTGTCACAAAAGAAACAAAACAAAGACAGAGGATTAATGCCTGCCGCTTAGATGAAGTTCTGCATTTCAAGGAAGATGAATGCACTAAAAGTACACAGTTGTGTTTGCCGTCTGTCTGTCCTTTAACTTTTCGAGTATGAAATGCTACCTGGTTCTATTTTTGTATTACCAATTGATAGTCCACTCTTTTCTCTAGCCTTTGTGTATATCAAAAGAGGAGATATCAGTTTACACCACCGCTGTTATGCTGTGTCAGTAATGTACAAATGGAAGCAAATGTACGTTAGGTCAGACTATAGTGAGCTCTTATTTATTGCATGTCACTTGTATAAGCTAAACTAACTTATGTCACTCAATGTGTCCAAATCAGTCGCTCTCTGACAAAGATGAACTGTCAAACATCTCTTCTCTCTAAAAATGAATTTTTATTTTGACTGCATTTCCAATAAATGTCTACTAAAATAAACGTCTTCTGCAGCTATTTGTCTTGACGAGGGGGTGGGGGATTGGGGGTGTCCCTTCTGAATCCAACCACAGACGAAACCGACACATTTATCCCCGTCGGCTCAATAAATTAACATCTATAATGACCCACTTGTGGGTTTTTGTTTTTTTTTTTTTTTTAAAAACGGACTTCCCCAATTGTGTTTTCCAATCAACAATGCCCCCGAGAGATTCTGGAAAGTCCGATTTTACTCCAGGGAAATTTTCGACTGAAGCACGGTGCAAATGTCAGCTTTCAAATGATCCAGCAGCAAAGACATCAATAGTAATCTGAATGCTGGTTATGGACAGAGAACTGCCTTCAAACATCTGGTTTCTCCACCTTCTGAAAGCCAAATGAACCTTCCGCGTTGTTGAAATATAGTTGCTTTTTTTAAACAATATCTGTAAAAGTGTAACACCACAGCAATGCTTCCTGCAGTTTATATTTTATCCATGTGCAGTTGAAGACAAATTTGTTTCCCCAAAATGAAATTTTAGGATTTTTTTTTTTTCAAAACTTCCAAGGTGCTGTTGAACAGATCAAGGAGTTTTTACCACAGCTTTTCCAAACATCCTAGTTTTCAATGTTTCCTGTAATTTTTCCTGAGTGTGAGCAAACACACAAACTCCCTGAGCGTCCCTTGGACCACTGTGAGCAACATCAGACGTGTGCACTGTGGTCACACCAGCATCACATCCATTCAAGTTACATGGTTCATTAAAAGAATCAAATTACAGCATTTACATTTCTGTTAAAACACTTTGTCAACAGGAGCCAGTTGAAGGCTGCAGTGATTTTAGTGACACTACAATGTAGAAGAGTGAAGTTATTGAATATTTGTCTCTCTTTACTGTAGCAGCGGTTTTGCAAATTGCAGACGGACCCTGTTCACTCCATAGACACCAATGTTATTCCTGTAGCTTGAAAGACAGCTACTTTTGATAAAACTGGGCTTGTAGCACATTGTCTGCCTTGCAACAATGGGAAAGAGGCACCGTTTATGTTTTGACAACCTATATCTAATGAGTTATTGATGCTGGAAGTCCGAATCTGTGAATATCTTTCCAACTTTACTGAACTTGGGGCCACTACCACCTAAGGAGTGATATATTTAATTTTGAAAAAAGCATTTAGCTATACTTAAAGCTTGAAGTGCTTTATTAACATGGAACTAAAAAATTTGTATTGTTTTATTATCACAGGTTCTGTCTGAAAAGAGGTGGCATCATTTTAAACAGTGAAATCAAGCTAACAAAATGTAATGACCAACCAGTGAGCAATACTGTATTAACTTATTTTTGTGTGTATGCATGTATTTATTGATTTATTTAGTACTGTTAACATATCAGAGTTCTGAGTGAATTTTTCTTAAGACAGGCAAAGGCCATTTATTGATTACATATAGGCTATTAAATGTTTATTAAAAACTAAAAAGCATTTAAAAAAAAAAAAACAACTTAGGCATTTATTGAGTCACTAAAATACTGTAGAGTACAGACCACATCAGCATGATTATAAGCATCCTGTGGTAAATGAACAACCAGATACTGATGTCTCTCACCATATGGACTTCAGGAGATGACTGGGGGATGATAAACTGTGACCTACTGGTTGGGTTCTCTCTGTTCTCATGTTTCTTACATGTTTGTCCCCTGACAGCCGGGTCCTAATGTTTTTTGAGCAACACACCATACTATGACGTTTTTACAATGATGGTTCTACTATGGAACCAGTTTCACATGTTCAGGTGTTCTTTGTGTGAAAACTCAGAGATTTCAGGTATCAGAAGGTGGTTTTCAACTTTCTTTGTTAACTTTCTGCTTCAACTTTAAACTAAATTTCCTTCACTAACCCCGCCCTCTGGACTTCCAGGAAGCTGTGTTCCTATTGGCTGTCCAGGTGGCTGCTTGGTGTTATCAGGAACACCTGAGCAGCTCAGTGTCTTCCTGCTTTATTTAGCTGCAGACAAACATTTCCTCTGCTTCTGTTCACCACTGAACTGGGTTTGGCTCCGTTCCTTTAGATTGTTTTTTAGGCGTTGGCTTGCAGCTTCCAGCAGTAAAATCGTCTTTAATGTGTTTCTTGGTGTGTTTTAGGGCTTTGTACTGGATAGTTGTCTTGGTAAATGTGGTTCTTTAGCCACAGTTAGCACATGGTGCTAATGTGTGCAGTGATTAGTGGATTTGATGCAGCTGAGTTGTGTCTTTATCTTGGCTGTAGTGAGTCTGTAGAGGTTTCTGGTCAGACACATTCTGTGTTCTTGTTTGTGAACCAAGGTTGGTTGTCCAGAAGGTAAGAGTTCCTGTCCTGATTCTCTGTTCTTAGAGGTTCTCTGGTAGGCTGCAGGAGACTTTAGCGTTTGGGTTGTGCTAGTTTGGTTTTTGTATAGTTTCATTTGGACGACTATCTTGAGGCCCCTCCATGTGGTTTAGTGAGGTTTTCTGGAACAGTTCTACAAAGCAACCTTCAGCAGAAGAGACTTTGAGAGTTTTTAGGAAGTTCTGGAGACCAGACTTTAGAGCAGCAGAAACATTTGTCAGCAGTTTGAGCAGGAGAAGGTGAGCTTCAGAGTAGAAATGAGACAGAAACCTTCTTGACCCATGTGGTGAGGTCCTGTACCAAGAGTTTGAGCAGGTTGTGAAGAGTCTGTAGTTCTTTGGTCTGAAAGTACAAGAAGAGTCGACTCATTAAAGGAGAAAACAGGAGATATTGTTGCTTCTTCTGTCGCTCTGCAGTTTCCTTAGACTGAATATCAAGTTTATATTTTAAATGATTTGCCATGTGAGCCCAAGAAGACTTCAATAAACTTCCTCCATCCCCTGGACACAACATATTTTCTTACCATGTTAAATATTTTTATTTATTTATTTTTTTTATGTTTTTGAGTTTCAGCATAGTTTTTTCTCTTTGCTTGTTTAGTTTTGTCATCTGTGTAAAAGGTGCTAAACAAATAAAGTTGAATTGATAAACTGAATAATTGATTAACTCATGATTGTGACAACAGAAGTATTTTCATTGTGATTTAAGGGTTTATTTCATTTTTAAGGTTGGGGTTAAAATCTTGACAGAAAGAGAAGATTAAAGAAATAAACTACATAACAAAAAGCAATTAAATCAAAGTGAAAAAAATTTAATACAATAAAACTTTTAAAAAGTTTTATTATTAAAAAGTTTTTTTTAATGTTTAATATTCTTCTTGTTTAATTGTATTTTTTAAATGTGTAATTATTAAAATACAAATATAAAAAATTACAGATAAAATATTTTTGATAATTACACAATTAAAAAATACAATTAAACAAGAAGAATATTAAACATTTAAAAAAATACAATTAAACAAGAAGAATATTAAACATTTTAAAAAATACAAAACATCTAATTAGATTGTTAAATCTTTAAAAAGACAAAACATTTAATTAAAAAATGTAATGTTTAATTAGAAAATTACATCTTAAAGACAATAAAACTTCAAATAGGAATTAAACAGAAAATACAATGAAGCATTTAAAAAGAAAATTATACATTAAAAGGTGGTAAAACATTTAAAAACAAAAACCTTAAAGATTTAATCGAAAAATTAAACATTGGGAAAGAAAAAAAATTCAAACAAGCCGATAAAATATTGGAAAAAATAATTAAACATTAAAAAGACAAAACATTTCGAAATCAAATCAGACATTAGAAAAGAATAAAAGGTGAGAAAAGAGCAAAACTAAATGTTTAAGAAGAATCAAACTAAAGACAAAACATTTGAAAAGACACCAGTTAGACTTTAGAAGATCAAATTAAACAGAAGAGACAATAAAACGATGAAAAAGAGCAAAAACAGATAAAGGTCGTTAAGCGTTTTCTAGTCTGAAATGAAAACATCAAGTTGTTTCTTCAAACATTTCCTCTTTCTATATTCTTGGTTTGATTGTGGACAGATTTACTAAGAACTCATTTCAGAAAACTGCTTTCCAGATAAAGTCTACTAGTAGTTGAAGGCATTGATCAAACTAATGTTACCTTCTGATCTCCACAAACTTTACTGTTCAGTGAAGAGAATCAAAGTTTGTTGAGGATTTCTAAAAAACCCACAGGTGAAGGTCTGAGAAGAACTCAGATGGATGGTCTAAATGTGAAATCAAGACTCATGGTCACAAGTTTTAAGGCTTCTGTTAACCAGAAAGTTCAAACTAACAGAGAAGTACTGAGAAACTTTTAAATTTCAGTCCTCAGACTGTCTGAAGGTTCAAACTAACAGAGAACTACTCAGGAACTTAGAGATTTCAGTCCTCAGACTGTCTGAAGGTTCAAACTAACAGAGAACTACTCAGGAACTTAGAAGATTTCAGTCCTCAGACTGTCTGAAGGTTCAAACTAACAGAGAACTACTGTGGGACTTAGAAAATTTCAGCCCTCAGACTGTGTGAAAGCTCAGGTCCTGAGGACTCGGGAGGTGTGGAGGCTTTGGAAAGTCTTGGAACTGAGGGTTCACCCTCCAGCACAAAGGCTGAAGTCCAACCTCCTGAGAAAAACGGTCGAGTCGAGACTCGAGTTAAAAAAAAAACTCGAAAACGACAAAAAATAGATGATAAATGCGCAAAAAAAAGAAGAATTAGTATCTGAGCGAGTAGCTCAGGAGGATAAGAAGAGGACTACCAACTGGAAGGTCGCAGGTTCAAGACCCGCCACTGGCAGTTTTCTTTCTTTGTCTTTGTCAGGATTTTGATAAAATTTAAGAAGGTCTGGTCTTGAACCAGCGACCTGCAGCTCCATAGGCAAATCCTTAACTCACTGAGCTACAGATCAGATAAAAAGAAATAAATTCGTCGTCCCTTTGGCATCGTAGTTCCTGAAGTGACCACATGGGTGGAGCCAAGGCGGAGTCTGGGTGGAGTCAGGGCGGAGAGTAGGCGGGGAGGTGGGTGGCGGCCTCCCCCCTCTACTCCCCCACCTCCCCCACCCCCACCACACCTTCCCCCGCCCGACGAGTTCTTCGAGTCTCCACGAGTTCTTCGAGTCTCACAGGTTTTCCCGAGTTTCTGGAGTTTCCACCAGGTCGGAGGCAGAACAAGTTGTCATGAAGAGGTGTTGAAGTCGGCCAGGATGGACTGACTTTTTACAGCGACTAGAAGGAAGACCACTAGAAGAGCAGGTCTTTAACCACCATCCATAAAATCCATGGAGTCGCTCCAGAGAAATGAAGAAGGTCAACTTTTATCAACCTCCATCCAGATGTTCAACTTCATATCTTTACTTGACATTTTTAGCACCACAAACCTTTCGTATCACACTTTATTATCATTTATTAGGACTTCAATGGAATCCACCAGCAGATTTACTTTTTGTTGACAAACTTTATTCTTGTCGTCGTGGGACTGCAGTATTTAAAACTGTTCCTTCTATTTGACCTCATGTTTATTAGTTTTAGTGGAGAAAGTTATTTTAGTTGTCAATTAGTCTCTTAAAAACCAAATAATAAATTGGATTAGTCAAGAGGTTTAAATTTCTTACTTTGTCATATTTTAAATATGACAAAAAATATAAAAATAAAGCATCTTGAGACAATTTGACCTGTAATTGGCGTTATATAAATAAAATTGAATTCAAATTGTATGTATCTTGTAATGTTGGAGTAATTCAGCCATATATGTTAGAAAACACATTGTCTTTGTCCATTAATCTGTTGATTGTTTTCTCCACTAATTCATTTCTTGTTTTGGTTTATAAAATGTCAAACCCAAATATATTCAGTTTACTGTCATAAAAACCAAAAACATTTACATTCATGATGCAGGAATCAGACAGTTTTTCACTTTTTATCTTAGTTTAGTCAGAAAGATAGTTGATAATGTGTGAATTTTTGCAGCTTGTGAGCCGTAGAAGGTTTCAATCTTTGGGGCCGAGTGTCAAAACCATTTAGAAACCATCATCAACAAAACACTCAACAAAGATTTGAACATCATTAAAGGGAAATCCAACTTTTGCATGACAATGTCTAATTAAAGGACATTTATTTCCAACGTAAATGTGTGATATTCATCCTCTGGAGCTTTCTCTTCACATCGTCTTCCACCTGGACTGGTTTGGTCGGGAGCATGTGCAACAAACATTTGAAAAACTGCACTTTAACATCAATGAATGACACTGAAGTTTAATCTCTACATAAATGAGACGGAGTCTGGATGTGCTGCTCTGTCATTAACTCCTAAGTTTAGGGAAAGTTCAAACAAAAGAGGACAGTTCAGATAAGACTTGAGAATGAGCTTATTTTGAACAAACATCTCAGACTTTCTGAGCTTCAGCACCTCTAGCAAGATATTTTAACAACAAGCAACTCAAGAGATCCAGAAGTTGGAGAGAGTTAGCTTTAGCTGAGCCAAAGAACATGTGGGACGCTAACCTAGCAAACATTTCAGACTTTTCTCTGTGAATTCTGAGAAATAATTTCCTATTTAATGACAGAGCTACACATCTTAACTCAGTCTCATTAAAACAGACTCTAATTCAGTGTCATCCATCCATATTAAAGTGCAGTTACCCAAAATGTTTGTTGCATGAGCTCCAACAAAACCTGTCCAGGTAGAAGGCCACTTTGACAAACAGGAAGTGGAAGATTCCAAGCAGATTTATAGAAGGGGGAACCGGACTGTACTAAGTGTGGTCGAGTATAGAGGGGTGTTTTGTGGGTTTTTAAGGCTGATAATGATTATTAGTGAGACACTTGGAGTAGATATTAATTTGCAGTAAATGAAAGTATTTAAAATCTTGGAGTTAAACTTAGAAGAACACAAACTCTAACAGAAAACTTTGTTGATACGTTTTTGTTTCATTTACAGATGTTAAGCTAAAGGAGTTTTATTCGTGACGTATAACCAATCAAATCACTCCAGAAGACAGAGCGACCACAGGTAGATTAAGGTTCAGAGCCAAAGTAGCGCCATTTTTAAATGTATTTATTACCGTAAATCAGTAAAAAATAAAATACTGATAATCAGTAAATCAGTCAGCCCACAATTACTACAATTCTCTAACGTATGTCTCTTTCCTTTGACTTGTTATTTGTACAACATACGATGTATATGATGGCGTTTTTTCATACCAAAGGCTCTACTATGATGTTTTCTAAGAGACATACGATGCTACTCTGCTTGTTCTGGCCCTGCACTCCTCCTCTGTTGTTTTCTGGATTGTACTCAGCTGCATGCCTTCGTCCACCAGGCCTCCGTTGACTCGTCCCACCTGCCGTCTCTGGAGCTGAAGCTGGATTGGAACAGACCAAAGTACAGTCCAATCACGATGCCAGCTGCCTCTCAAAAGACTCCTTCATCTGGCAGCACTTCTTCTGAGGGGAAGTTGAGCTGGCCCGGCAGAACTTTGGAGATGTGTTCCAGTGGTTGGTGGATGTGTGGGGAGACAGAGAGGGACCTTTGAATTGTTCAGAAAGGAAAACAGGGAACCCATTGGTAGTTTTAGTTTAGGGTGCTACTGCGGTGTGTTTTTGGGTTTTAAGAGGTGAACAGGAAGAGTTTTTTTCATATTGATTATCTTTTACTTTGTTCCTGGTTGGAATGCCCATCAATGTCAACATGAAGTTCACTTTTAGTTCTGTTTATTTATTTTTATTTTACTAACACCCATTTGTTTTTAAACCCCCTCACATGTTGTGTTGTTGTAAACTTACTCTTTCAAATAAATTCTCGTCTAACCCTCTGGAAACCAGCGTTTGGACTGTTTTTGTGTTGCTCCTCACCTACTGACAGCTGTGGACTAAAGGCTATACTGGGACGTTTTTAGAGCCACATGCTATACTATGATGTTTGTTGGGCGACACGCTATTCTACAGGCTTTTTTAATTGACATATTACTGACCTTTTTTGTTTTAGTTTTTTTTTGTTGTTTTTTAGCAACACGTTATAAGAATTTGAACAGTTTTAAAAGTTACTATACCTTTACTTGTGCAATGAAATATTATTCTATGGCATTTTTTAGACGACATAAACTCTGATGTTTTCTTGAATAACATACTATTTTGACAATATACTGCACTATGACATTTTTTGAACCACACATCATACATGACAATTTTAGGCAACATCCTATCATTTTGCGCTTTTTGAACCACATAATAATCTATGGGGGTTTTTCTTGCCAACATGCTGTACTATGAACTACAGGCCATACTATGTTACTCTTGAGTAAAGTATACTATACTTTGACATTTTCTGAACTACATCCTATACTTTGGCGTTATACACAGAGTGCTTTGGTTACATGTTGATTTATAATCTAGATTTTTTTCTGTTTTGTTTTTTGACAGGATTACCACAGACCTGACCATGAACACCGTTGACACCCACCTGAGGGAGACACTGTCTAAGATCTCAAGGCTGCTTGGTCGTGGTCTTTCTGGCACGTACTCTTCCAAGATGAGCCGGGAAGTTAAACACTGATGGAATGACACCAGGTCTAAGCTGACAAACTTCCACTTCCTCCTCAACCCATAGTCTCTGGGAAAACTACATGGAGTAAGAAAAGTAGACAGAGAAGTAAGTAAGTCTTTACACAACATATTAAAAAAGAAATCATGCTAATAAATTAAGTACAAATAACCAAATTCGCCAATATACTGGAGACCAGAGCTTTTTAATTTGATAAGTATAATCTTGTTTAGTAACATTTCAATTATTTGAGAGCAGTCCTAAAGAACTGCCTGTAATCCCAATCATAAAATGGGTTTGGAGGAAGAACATAGATGGTAATCTGGATATACATGAGTTAGGCTTTATAACTACTATTGGTAGTATTGGTGATAGTAATAGCAATGTGACTACTACTAGTAGTAGTAGTAGTACTAACTACTGCTGCTGATACTGGCACTGCTACTACAACTTGTAATATTATTACAAATGCTGATACTACTTCTACGACTCTAACTGCTGTTTATACTACTACTACTACTGCTTGTACTTTTAGTATTACTACTACTGCTTGTACAACTATACTACAGCTACTATTAATCGTCTGGTATTTGGTTGTCAAGCTGCTAGCTCGCCTTAGTGTTTTGCTAGTGGCTAACTAGTTAGCTCTCATAGACTGGAAGCTCTCAACAAGATTTCATAATGAAAAAAGAGCCAAAAACTATTCTTACCTATGAAAAGTCATTCCAAGTTTCCTTGTCTCAATCGTACGACGCAGTGTGTAACTGTATGCAGCACAGTGAGCCGGCATACTTGTTGTTTCCGTTTCCACGCCGTCTACATCAACGGAATGCACTGAAACTTTGCCCCCACTAGCTTAGCCTCGCCGTAGCACGCAGCTCAAAGGGGCGTGTCCTAGCTACTCATTCATATCTATGACAACAACGATGGCTGCACATAAGGACGCCTGTCAATGACGTTGATTAGCTGCGTAAATACCATTATATACAGTCTATGGTAAATACGTATGTGAATCCCATCATTGGCTGCAGCAGCCAGTCACTGGTCACTCACTGACTCACACTGAAAAATAGCACAGAATGAATTGTTACGTGTTTATTTTATTTACAATTTAGGTTGGATTTTTGTGTGTGTACGCAGCGCAGATTTTCTGTGCGCGGAGACCGTGTCAGCAGTGCGCAATTGCGCAGCTTAGAGGGAACAGTGTTTTGGATGCTTACATTATTTTACTTTCGACACAGAAAATAAATTATTTAACAAAAACTACCAGGGTCAAAATTATTTATTCTATTCTATTGTATTTAAATAGCGCCAATTACAGGTCAAATTGTCTCAAGATGCTTTACAGAACCCATATGCCTGAAGCCCCAGAGCAGCCCTAAGGTGACACCGGCAAGAAAAACACCCTTTTAACGGGAAGAAACCTTGAGCAGATCCCGGCTCTTTATGTGGGGGACCCCATCTGCTGCTGGCCGGCGGGTTGAGAGGGACAGAAGAGGTGGAGAGGTGGGGAGGGGAAGGAATGGGAGAAGAGGAGGATGGGGGAACAAGGAACATAAAACGCACAGATGGATACATGCATGATAAGATAGATGATACATACAAAGTACAAGCTAACATTGAAACTGATTCATAGTTTACTGCTATGATGTACGGCTCTGGTATTAAATCTACTACATATATAGCTGGTAGTAAAATTCAAACAGTGTGTAGATGAAAATATCAAGTATAGTGAGGGCGATGCAGAGTCGACTGGTGGAAATGGGCAGCTGGAACCAGTGGGCTGGAGGAAGGTCAGCAGCAGCATCCCTTGATGCTAATAGTCAAATGTGTTTCCTTTTTGCTGGATAACAGCTTGAAATCATTTGTTGTAGTTTGTATTGAGTCTCTGACATCTCCTGAGGAATCCCAGTTCATTCTTCTTTGGCAAATCTCTCAAGCGCCTCCAGATTTGATGGTCTTCTGGCATGGACCCTGGTCTTCAGATTCAGATTCAGAAAACTTTATTTGTCCCCAGAGGGCAGTTTTCAGCCTTCAGTTGACCCCGCAGATTTTCAGTGGTATTCAAGTCAATAACGTTCACTTTGGTCTTCAGGAGGTAGATCTTCACCAGGAGCGACGTATGTTTTGGGTCGTTGTCGTGTTGAAAGACAAAAGCGACGACCCAGGCCCAGTTTTGCAGCTGACTGCTCGAGGTTTTCTTTCAAAATCTTCATATATCCTTCTTTTTTCATGATTCCTTCAGTCTTGACAAGATTCCCAGGTTCCAGACGCACTGAAGCATCCCCACAACATGATACTGCCACCACCGTGTTTAACTTAAAACCCGAAAATTTCATAGGAGGGCTAATAATTGTCTTCAACTGTATGTAAGGAGACTGCCTTCATGTTAAATGCATTCATGGCCACTAGAGGGCGCGTTGCTCCAAGAAAAGATAAATTACAGTAAGTGACGCCATCAAATTAATGTATGTTTGAGGTGACATTTAACGAGTAGAGATGTCCTTCCCTTGCTGCAGGAGGCAAAATTACCAATTTATTAGTTATTATTAAAGATCAGAGACAGAAGTCGGTACAAGGTTCATCATGAACTCTACTGGTGAAAACTGGTGTTTGATATTTACATGAATTACATCTCAGGTGCAGATGAAGGTGACCCTGCTGTTACGAACCATCAGGTGTGGGAGACGTAAAAGGTGAAGCCTTCTATTTTGAGAAGTACAGTCAAACCAAAAAAAAAAAACCTTGTCAAAATAAAGAGGATCATAAAAAAGAGGACATTAAGGTTGTCTTTGGGCAGCATTGGACCTTCCAACAAGACAATGATTTAATCCTCCTGTTGTCCTCATTTACAGGCACCAAAAAAATATTGTTTCCTTGTCTGAAAAAAGTCCAAAAATTCAGCAAAAAAATTCCCCAAATTTCGGAAAATTTGCAAAACCTCCAGGAGGAAAATTCCAATAATTCCTTAAAAGTTTCCCTTAAAAGTTTTTTTTTTTTTTTTTTTAAATCCCCCAAATTTGAACCATCAAATTATTTATTTTTTAAAAATAAAACTTTTAAGGAATTACTGGAATTTTCTTCCTGAAGGTTTTGCAAATTTTCAGAAATTTGGGGGATTTTTTTTGCTGAATTTTTGGATTTTTTTCAGACAAGGAAACAATATTTTTTGGTGCCAGTAAATAAAGACAACAGGAGGGTTAAAGTTAACCAGCTCTGGAGGTTAGTCATGCAACATGGTTACCATGGTGATGAGAGCCAGCCTCATGATGCTGATAAACTTCACTGTATAACACAGGCAACAAGTGTCTTTCTCACACCTTCTTGTCAGACAGATACATACAGGACACATCACTATTGGTAATTTTAATTTTATTATAAAAAACAGTATTTGAGTCCACAGTTTGTGTTTCCTTTGTACAGTAAAAAATATTAAATTAAACTCCCAAAGTTCGTAGCAGAAAGATAAAGAGGATGGAGTTTAAGGGGAGGGAGCTAAACATCCCCCAAAGATGGGGGTGGAGAAGGAGGAGGAGCGGGATTTAAAGTCCAAGGGAAGCAGCAAAGGGGACGAGGCAGAAAGAGACGGAGACCGACTGCTCATATCTTTCACCTCATTTCTGTGCAACACAGTTCATTTGGATCATTATCCTCTGTTTACTCCAAACAGTAGAATCCTAAAAAAAAAAAAACACTAAAAGGAGCCCCACCCCACCCACATTTCACACCCTGGACCATGTACTCAAAATGTTTCAGGCACACAGGTATGCACCCCCCCTCCCCAAGCCTCCGCTGCGCCATATCAAGTGTCTTTTAAAGGAAGGAGTGCACACACATTCGAGGGAGAGGGCTTGCATGTTTGCGTGGGGGGAGAGAGTCCCTTCCAGCATGACCGATGTCCAATACAGAAGCTGGCCAGGATGTCAGATATGATGCCTGCTCCACACTGCAATAAAACACTGACATTATTCCCACCTGGACAACTAAAGACATCTAGAGTCAATCTTAACAGTCGATAACAAAAATAGATTTCTATACGAATTGTAGCAGTCTCAAGGTACACAACACCCCCACCCCAGCCCGAAAGAAAATAATAAATAAAGCAAACATTTTAAAAAGGAAGATATGCATCACGTTTGGATTTACATTAATAATCCTCACTTTGCAAAACAGAAATAGACTGAATGATGCCAAACAAAACGGATTAAAAAAAAAAAAAAAAACACAAACAAAAAAAAGTTCTTTGCATTAAATCATTTCTTCTTTAATTCTCGACCACTTTTAAAATATTAAAAACATTTCTTAAAAAAGGCAAGTACTTCTATTTACCCCCGGAAACCCCAAAAATATCACCTTTCTCTTCTGCAAAAGGTGGAGATAAAAGGGGTGCTAGAGACCACCGTCCCCCTCTTTGTCCACAATTGGCAAAAAAATATATTAACAGCAATAACTTACAATTCATTTATTCTAATTCATTTAACAACTGCTTGATTTATTGTTCATCTCCCATAGGAAGTTCAGTTCAATGCATCTTTATTGAAAACATTTTAAATAACATTTAATAAAGTATAAAAAAAGAAAGGCTAAGTCATAACAATAACACTGTCCTGGGTGAGTGCAGTTTGTGCGAAGAATCACGGAGCGTTTCAGCCCATCTTGACACTTTATAGAGACGTCCTAGATGATGTCTAAATGGTTGTGATTTATGTTCTGGCCCATCGGGTCCTGACCGTTGCCCCCCGGCCCGTGTAGACCGGCCATGCTGCTCAGCTGAGACAGCATGGCGCTTTGGTCTGACCCAAACTGCTCCATAGTGTTCTGTTGCTGCTGGGCCGCCGGCTGCTGCTGCTGCTGCTGTGAAGGGACGATTCCTGGGTGATGCTGGTTCAGATGACTTGGGTGTGGAGAACCCGTCTGCATCTGGGGGGAGATGTGATGTGGGGAGGGCTGAGGCTGCATGCGCGGGGACGGACTGGAGTGTGGCGGCTGGGACTGGGGTCTGGGCGACGGCTGAGGGGATCGCACCTGACTGGCGAGGGACGTGGGCAGCGCTTGGCCCTGCAGGTGGGGGTGCGGCGACTGGGCCATCTGCTGGGGCTGCTGAGGGCTCATGGGATTGCTGTGTTGAGCCGGTGACCCCCCAGGGCCCAGATGTTGCTGCTGCTGGAGCAGTCTCTGGTGAAGAGCCTGTTGGAGCAGGGCCTGAGAGGATGGAGGGGGGGGTCCACTCTGAGTGGGCTGAGGGCCCTGAGGGGGCTGCTGTGGACCTCCTACGCCCCCCCCACCTGGCCCTGCATCACCCCCTGGTAGGCCAGCATGGGTGTTCTGCTGCTGCTGCTGCTGCATCTGAAGGTGGTGCTGGTGCTGGAGCCTCTGCTGGAGTGCAGCTGTGGCCTGCTGTTGGGCCACTGATCCTGGGTAACCTTGGCCCTGCTGGCCTGGGGGGCCACCTGGTTGCTGAGGGCCAAGAGGTGGACCTCCAGGTGGACCCTGTCCCACTGCAGGAGGCTGCATCCCTGGCTGTCCCATGAATCCCTGGCCCTGAGGTGGCTGTGGCTGCTGGAATTGTACGTGATTTACTCCCATTTGCTGCTGCTGCTGTTGTTGCTGCTGCTGCTGCTGAAGATGTCGTCTCATGAGCAGCTCTCTAAACTGGGGGCCGTTGAGATTTCCCATTTGTGGCCCCTGGCCCTGCATTCCTCTACCTACCCCTTGTTGTTGCTGCTGCTGCTGTTGGAGAGCTGCAACTTGCTGCTGTTGTAAACCGCTGAGCATTGGCCTCTGCTGTTGTTGTAGCTGCTGCTGCTGCTGCTGCTGTAGCTGCTGTTGCTGGAGCTGAGCCATTGTGGCGATGTTGACATTTGTCGCCCCCTGACCCCCCATGTGCATCCCTGGCTGGCCGGCACCTGCAGCATTCATGTTCACCTGTGGACCCCCTCCTGGAATCACATTTCCAACAGGACCCCCTGTGGGACCAGGTCCTCCAGGGACGCCGCCTGGGAGACCTCCTGGTCCAGGAGGGCCCCCCTGCCCCCCCTTGTATCTTGAGGCCCTTTGCTTAATGAAAGCAGCCATGAGCTGTGGGTTAGACCGCAAGATGTTGAGGACTTGCTGTTGCTGGAGCGGTGAGCTAGGCGATCGAAGAGTCCTTAATAGCTCTTGCAGGGCTGCCTGGGGGATGTTTCCACCAGCAGCAGCCACCCCTGCAACTCCAGGGACAGCTCCTCCTGTGACCCCACCGCCAGCACCCTGCTGCTGCTGCTGCTGCGCCATGTTCATCAAGGCAGCATGGCCCTGAGCTTGTTGGTGTTGCTGCTGTTGATGTTGAGTTGCCATCATGGTTTGATGGCCCATTTGGTTCATCATAGCTTGCCTCTGCTGGGGTGGCATCCCCTGGCCTGCCCACTGCTGTTGCTGCTGTGGAGGGTTCTGAAGTGGAGCACCCATCCTCTGCTGCTGAAGCTGCACCTGAGTGGAGAGCTGGCCCTGTGGCAGGCTGCCCTGTTGAGGGTTCTGCTGCATGGGCCCACCAGCACCAACCATCATCCCTGGAGGAGCACCTTGCTGTTGATCCATGTGGACGCGAGCGGCTGCCACTGCTGCTTGGTTCTGTGGTGGCATCCCCTGTCCAACCAGCCCTACCGCCCCTGGGTGTCCCATGCCCATCTGCTGACCTTGACCCTGTTGGTGGTGGGGGTGAGGAGGCATCAACCCTGCAGCTGCCTGGGCTGCTTGTCTCTGTAGAGCCATCTTCCTTTGAGCATCAGCCACCTGCTGAATCTTCATAGCTATTTCTACTGCTGCCGGTGGAGGGCCAGAAGGAGGCTGCTGTTGCTGCTGTGGAAGTGAAGCCTGGCCCTGCGACTGGCTGGGAGCCTGTTGACCCCCAACACTTCCAGCTATGACAGCGCCACCAGAATGTTGCTGGGGAGGCGTTGCAGAGCCAACAACAGGTTTACCCTGGGACTGGTGGATTGGGGAGGAGCCTGGTGGTCTGCTGGCATATTGAGGCAAACTGTTGGGGTGCTGTTGGAGCTGCTGAGGGTTGGTCCCAGTTCCACTTTGCTGTTGTGGCTGGACCTGAGGAAGCATTTGCTGCTGATGTTGAGGAGAGTTCATTATCCCTCCTGGCGCACCACTTCCACCAGCCATCTGTGGGAACTGGTGATGAAGGGCATGTTGAGGAGGCATCCCTCCAGGCTGTTGCTGCTGCTGTACTCCAGGTCCAGGACCCATTCCCTGCTGTGGAACTGGAGGCATTGTTTGAGTAGGGGTCTGCGGAGTTGGAGGTTGAGTTCCACCAGACGTTGGGGTACTGGGTGCTGTGGTACCATTGTTTCCTGGAGATGGAAGTCCTACCACAGGTCCTCCTGGTTGCCCTCCAGGTGGCTGCCCCACCCTCTGCATGCTGGCCATTCTCCTCCTCAGCATTTGGGCCTGTTGGAGTCTGTGCTGCAGCTGCTGCTGCCGGAGCTTTTGCTTGATGTTCAGACAGAACGGGACGGGACATTTGTTCTCCTGACAGTGTTTGGCGTGGTAGCAGCACAGAGCAATGAGCTGCTTGCAGATGGGACAGCCACCGTTCGTCTTCCGCTTGCAACCTTTTGTGTGCTGAACAACACGCTTCATCTTCTGGCAGGATGGCAAAGAGCAGTTGGCGTTGCGGCACTGGCATGCGTGGACTAGTGACTGGATGCAGCGCTGGATACTGAGGCGGCGAGAGTCACCAGGGCTCTGGGTAGCTGCTGCTGCCTGGTTGTTGCTATCATCATCCAGCCCAAGCCCCAGCTTATCCATCTTGTGCTCGTGACCTTTAGTGTTGTAGCAGGTGATGCACAAATCATAGTCCTGGAGAAGGAAAGGGAAAAAAATAGCAATAAAAAAAAAATGAATATGAACTGAAATACGGGATTAACAAAGACATACCAAAGAATTTCATATACAGTGTACACTCACAAAAGTTTGTACAGTTTTGACAGTGTACTGTCATGGCTTTTGGTAAGTCCTTAAATTAGTTTTTACATCAACTTCTCACCGGTACCCTACAGCAACATACCCCCACCAATGTAGCCTTTCAGGAATTTTCGCTTGTGCAACTATCATATCAGGTAACTCCAGAGAAGCAGAGCAGTTTTTTTTAGTTTATCTATGCCACCAAACAGTTGCATACCACTAGAAATCATAGTTTAGTCTGTACAGGGACTGCACAAGAAGAAAAACATGTCGTCATTGAATAATTTTTCTCACCTCACACACAGTGCAATGGAAGCGGGTCTCAACGTGGTGTTTACACTCATTGCAGGTGTAGACAAAGCGGTCCTGGCTCTGGTTGTGGAGCTCCACCAACATACACATGGAGCTCCATTTGGACCTCCTTAAAGAGCTGAACTCTAAGTGCTTGTCCCTGGCCAGAGTCAGAAAAGCATCACGACCGTCCATCAGGTCACAAGCCATGAGAGGATCCGAGTCAGTGATGGGAGGCAGCGAGTTGGCGGTGGGGCCGGCGATGAGGCGGATGACGAAGAAGACCTGCCAATCAGAGTGGAAAAGATCAACTGTAGATGAGGACGATGTGTGATTCAGAACACAAAGGCAAGCTTTTAAGACACTTTCAAAATTATTTAGATTAATACATTCAGAAATATATAAAACTATTCAGAAATCTTGAGTATTGCAGAAGAATAGACAAGTTGATTAATTTTTTCTCCAGAGAAATTTCAGTGCAGAATGTAAATAGATGTCTAGATACAGATGTCTAGATGGATAGACAGATGTCTAGATAGATAGATGTCTAGACAGATGTCTAGATACTTCATTAATCCCGAGGGAAATTCAAGTTGAGCACCTTTGCATAAGGTTTTGCCTACACAGGAGTCATTACCAACTAACATCAGCATAAACGTAACAACAGCTTTGTGACGTGTGATGACTTTCTTGTAAATAGTGAGGGTGACACCACAAAGACACTTTATGATGGAGACAAAATGTTCAACTTGGCAAAGGATCAGATATGCTGACTTGCTCAAAAGACGAAGAGCATCGGGTTGGCAAATGTGACATATGTTATGACATCATGTCCTTAAATATAATAGCAATTAAGGGTAATGATAATTGTTTTATCCGGTTCGACCTTGTTAGATAAGCTACTGGTGTGGCAAACATCTCTGTTAATCACCCATGTTATTGCAAGCTGCTAAAAATCAGGTGGTCAGTGTGAAGATCAACAACATCAGTTATTTATGATCAACTGAATACCTGCAGAGAGTGTGAAAGTTGGAGAATGTGCATTAATGTACTGTTGCACTTATCTCTGAAAGGACTGACACTTTTATAAGCAGAAGTGTGACATAAAGGTGGAGATTAAATAGCTGATTTTAATAAAGACTCATTCCCCATCAGAATTTTGGAGTTGTGATTATACTAATTCCTACCACTAATTATCAGTTGGCAAGTTATTGTCTACCTGTTGCAACAACAGCATAGAGTGGTGTCAAAAAGACCGTTTTGATGATATAAGTCACTTGTCATAACAGTATAATTATATGGTACAATCTCAAGAAAGTAAGTAGCTGTTGCTCCAGTTAAATCAGACCTGCATACCTCTTTATGTTTCTCCATGGTGGCGTAGAGTTTCTGGGAAAGGTCGTTGGAAACATTGGGCATCCCTGGTTTCTTCTTATTGGCTCGGCTTAAGCTGCTCTTGTTCTTGCTCGTCTTTTTATTGTTCTTCTTTTTGGCATTTTTGCTGTCTCCTTTTGTGGCCTGTAAAAGTTTTAAAGTTAATTTCAATAGACTTCCCCAAAACAAAATGAAGCCTGAAAACGTTGACTACATGCAGACTTTCATTCTACTCACATCTGTGCTCTCATTGGAGGTACTGTTTTCCTCCCTCTTCCTCTCCTCCTCCTCCTGCTCCAGCTCCTTGATACTCTCCTCCAGCACGTTGGGCCAGAAGTCACCCTCAAAGTACGGCAGCTCCTTGGCACTGGTCAGCCGGTCCTCTGTAGCCTGCTTGAAGATGTCCTAAAAAGACAAAGACATGGAAAGTAATAGTGTTAATGTCACTGAAAAGTCTTTTCACGGTTTCAGGAAAGACAAAATATCAAACTGGGGTTCGAGATTAACACCACTCAAACAGCAGGCAAGAAACCTGCTTCAACACAGGGTCAATTTAGCAGCTAGCATGGAAAGTTAAAATAACATTATTTATCAGTTGTTACTTTGAACATGTTGTTGAAATAATCATGCTGGCTTTCATCTGAAAAAATAATACAACCAAACCTAAACTTACAAGCGTGACATTAGAATAACATAAGTTTATTCCACATGTGTCATTTAAAATTTGCCATAAATAAATCATCTAGACTAGATTTTGTAAAAAAAAATAAAATAAAAAATTTAAGTTGCAAGCAGTGTTGAACGGGTGCTTGCATTCCTGCTGGTCAGTGAATCCAAGCATGTCATTTCTAAAGTCTGAGTCAGATTGGAGCATGTACAGGCCAGTTTTTCACACAGTATTTCCTGTTCCATGGCAAAAAAAATAAATCGAAATTCCGCCAGCCGCCATTTCCACACCGTCAGACTTTTGTGAAGCATTTTGATAAATTTTGATCACCTATGCCTGGTGTAAATCCTGGCCAAATTTGACCTCTCTCTGGGTTACCCTGTTTGAGTTGATAGCTTTAGAAAATGTCAAAAAAATTACCCAAAATCGTCAAAAATATGACGCATAATTCAAAATGGCCAATTTCCTGTTGGGTTTTGGGCATGGGGGTCAATTACAGTTTTGTGCGTCTTGACGGGTTACATATGTGTACCAAATTTCAGAAGTCTAGGTGAGATGTACTGGCTGTAGTTCCTGTTCGTCTGTCCTGACGTGTGCAAATTTATACGTGTTTTTGAGTATGTTCAGGCCTTCAAATTGGAGATTGTTTTGCCGACCTTAAAAAGAGTAGTAATTCCTTGCATTGCAAAAGTGTCTTTGCACCATTTGGTGCTCGGACCCTAAAAATCCTGTGCTCCCTGGCACAACCGAGAAGTTTTAGGGACTCAGCTGTAAGTCATGAGGCAATAAAAAGGGACTTTTCAGCTGAACTGGCCTGAATTACAGGCTGTATTTACACAGAGCAGAGATGAAGCAGGCATGCAAACAAACTAAAAATGTGAACATTTAAATATCTATCATATATAGAGTCACTACTTGTTTCAGTATTGGTAACACCTGTGAGCGGGCACTGGGAAAAATGTTGAACACGTAGATTGGAGGGTTTTTTAATTATTGGGAGAGACTGACTGAAAACATGGAGGAAAATAAGTACTACTTTCAACTGTCACAGCTATCACAGTAGCCGCCTGCACTAGTTGGAGTGTCTTCAAATCAGTGTAACAAATGTGATCAAGTGGAATTTTAACTTGCACATTCTCAAAAAAAGGTCCCACATGTAACCATTGTGGTTGGCTAACTCTAAAATTAAATGTCTCACCTTGTAATCGTGGACAATGCGTTCAGCAACCGCCTTGTCCAGCATCTTCTTGTACCATTCCTGCAGGCGTTTTGGCTTAGGAATCTTCTGGTCCGCTGGGTGACAGTGGAAGATGTAATCATCCCCTTCACTAGGAGGGCAGGCCCAGATGTGTCCTGTTGTAAACCTGAGACAGGGACACATGTAGTTGTATTGACCGAGGCTTTTGTAAAAGAAGTGAAATCGATTTCCTTTCGACTCATCTGCCTCCTGGAACATAAAGCCTCATGAACCCACGACACTGCATAACATACTAATCTTTGTATGCTTCTGTAGCTTTATGTTTCATTTCAGCTCCCCAGGTGGGGTCTCTTGCAGATGTCATGTTTGAGAAAGCCAAAATTTGTCTCTTACCCCTGCCTTTTGACATACTCCAAGTATCCCAGAAGGATCTCATGGTAGATGGTAGTCCTGAGGTGTCGAGGTTTGAAGAAGTGCACGCTGTCCAGGTAAGAAATGTACACTCGTCTCTGATTGGGAGGTGGGCAGTCCGAGCCGTACTCTTGAACGTGCATGCCGAAAAAACATACATCTGCCCCATCGATGTCCTCAAATGCGAACAGGGCTTTCATCCTGTATGGAAAAGACTCAGCCATCTCTCCATTGTCCACAAACCTGAAGAAAAAAAAACACAGCTTGGGTGAGGAAAATAGCCATGAAATCCAATAAATAAACAGTGACGAGAGTTTTTCTTGCCACAATTGATTAAACTGTGGGGGTGTTTCCGAGTTCCATCAATTCCCGCCGCCCGCTACATATTTAGGTCACGCGATTCTGTATCTGTACATAGTGTACACATCCATAACACACACCTGTACTCAGCACAAGAATCAGTTGTAAAAAAAAAATTGTGATTTGCAGCAGGTATCAGGCTTGATGAGTAAGCTACCATCCTAAATATGTGTAGTAATTAGTGAAATTTGCCCGTTTACCTGGACTTCATACCCGGCTTGACCTCAACCACCTTGTCTGAGACGTGGACCACACGGATGGTGACCTCGCCAGACTCAGGGTGATTCTGCCGCTTGAGGTAGTCGTTCACTCGTGTCTCCAAATAGCTCCCCAGCTTGGTCTGAGGAAGCCCTGTAAAAAAATACAGAGACGTGTGTGAACACACAACAGTTGTGTTTATCCCTGCTGTTACCAAAGGTATGTCACTATGGCATGCTCAGACGTCTGTGTTAAAATATCTTAGCATCCCCATCACACACAGTTTCAAGTTTGTTTTTTATCATTATGATTAACGGTATTACACAGTGTTTTATTTCATAGAAGATATTTCTCAGTTCTCTGTACTTCTAGCCATAGTCGTGCTGTTTCCATAGAGGGGCAGGATTTTATATAAGTCAAAAATGACCCCACAGCTAATAACAATGCAGCACTAGCAAAAACATCCAGAAATTTCCTGGGGTTGAGATGGTTAAGATGTGAAATTGACAGATTATTGGAAATATTGGTATTATGACAAAAAGAATCTAAACCTAGGATGAGAAGGAATTGGAAGTCTGAAAGGAAGACAAGAAGGGAGTAAAGGCTGTAAAACACGTGCATGAAATGAGCTGGTAGTTAAGCGATGACTTACTTTTGGCTGCATATTTGTTCTCTTTCCGCGTCTTATTGGCCTTTTTGAGGCAGTTGTCGCATACAAAGCTGTGATTAGGAAGGAATTGGATAATATATAGTTAATTGTGCAGGTTACAATCAGCACTGTTACAATAGGCACCAATAAGGTGGCCTTAATCAAAAAATGACTTGGATCAATTAACTGCAGACCACACATGAATGGAAATCAAATTTTGAGGCCTGAAATTTGCTCTACACTTGAGCTGCAGGACTTTGTTTGCATATGTATCTGTTGCAACAGTACAGAAAAGCATTTGTTCCCTGATGTAGTTATCAAAAGTTAAAACATGTTTTCAGTTTAAAACCCTTGTTTGACACTGAAGCTCAAGATTTCAGAATTGTGTTCAACCTGAAACAGAAGTTCAGGACAGCATGTGTACAGCAACGAGAAAATGTGTCTTCATTTGGGTTAGGATTTAACTGCTGTAGTTTTGATTTTTTATGCTTTTCGAAGACTATATATGTGTTTTTCAAACCAATTCTCACAACAGAATGTGCAGAGTGTATGTATGATAGCTGGCTCACCCTAACGGCCATATGGTTTCATTATGCAGGACACAGATCTGGTGCATTTTACGACCGCAGTCAATACATTCCACAAGTCTGAGCAGGGAGACGAAAAGAAGACAAAAGACAGACAATATCCAAAGTTAATAAAGCCAACATGATGGAACATCCTGTTCATTTCTGAGAAGTGGATAGCACAAAATCATAAAACAGTCTAAATACAAAAATGGATCTGAAGCATCATAGAGACAAATGAATTAAGAATGGCACATACAGCTCAGGGTCAAGTGTGTCATTCTTTTTTCGTTGGAACTGATCTTTGTTGATGGACCTGTGGGAGACATGGGAAGACAAATTAGTGTAAGCAACACACCAAGATTACCCTGTGTATACTACAGGCTGAACACAGAATCCTTTGTCCTCTATTCAGGAAATGCTAACAAAAGATCAGAACATTTCTTTTACCTCAAAAACGTATCACTACACGCTGTTCTCATTATTCATTGTAGAAATCAATAAAAGCAGAAGGCAATCATAATCTTTAACCACTTAAATCCCACTGAGCTGCTACTGTCAGTTAACAATATTCAATCCCACAAGGCAGCTGCGAAGCGAACATCAATCATCACTATTTATTCATCTATTTTCTCAAATTTGGTACACAAAATTAGGGCAGCAACCTTTGATTATAGTCATGATTGATTAAATGACAAATTATTTTCTTGATGAATCTATTAAATGTCAATTAAATTAGTTAAAATTGCCTGTTTTCCAGATTCCAGGGTGACATTTTCAAATGATTTGTTTTGTCCAGTTTAAAGAAAAAACACCCAAACATATGCAGTTTATATTAAAGCATTAGTGAAGCTCATCCTCAAACGTTGTCATTGTAATTACTCAGTTATCCAAATAATTAGTTTTTCTGACAATCAACTAATAGATGCGCCAACTAATCATCATAAATCTAATTTCACAAGAGCACTAGGTCTTGTTTTGTATGCTAAAATCTCAAAGATATTTTATTTATAATAAAATAAAACACAAAAAGGCAGCAATTCCTCACATGAGAGAAACGTGGGGGAAAAAAAAAATTTGTATGAAAAGTTGAAAAAAAACCTATTCACTTACAAAATGTGATTCTTATCTTTTCTGTTTTGTATAAATCCACAAATGACAAATATATATTTTTTAATACTGTTAGAAACGCTAATGGATGTTTTTTTTTTAAAATCTCCTAAAGATAATAAAATGGTGTTTTTTAAAAAATGTATATGCTGGAAGACGCTGTCAACTTCATCACTGAAAATTTCCACGTTGAACTGCAGTGAACTGTATCGAAAACACAGATTCAGATTTCCAGGGTTTCACACCTAAATCTAAAGGATTTGAAGGAGAGCTGGTGTGCTCGAGCTGCAGCGAGTAACAGAGAAAAACACAGAAACTTCATAAAATCTGCATATTCTAAAGGAACCAACTGTGTATGAGCCATTTAAAGGCAGGGAGGGATTATTTTCTTTGAAAAAGTTTCTAAATTTGGAACTTTGAGACACAGAGCCACGTTGAGACTTTAGTAAATGTGGTGTTGACGGGGAAAAACATGTTACCTAGATGTGTACAGTGCACATATATTAGAGTTATCTTGATATTATCTTCACAAAAGTCAAGCATTTGCTCGCATTCTGGATTTAGTGGCTTAATAATTAGCTTTACGAGACCAAGGTATTCCATCTCTGACAAATTCATATCAGCTTAGCAACACACACGGCAACAACAATACAGCTTTACTCCAATATACACACACTATCATCTGTATTTGACCCAAGATGGTGGTCAGTAAATTACACCTTCATTTAAATACTTTCATACAGGAAGATATAGCTTCAATTTAATGCAGTTAAATAATAACGACTCACATACACATCTTTCATTGATTTCTTCCATTCAGACAATGATCTGTATAAAAATTAACTAGCTGTGTTGTATTTGCAGCTCAGTGGGCAGTGATTTGGCACACAAATATAGCGCCCTTCCTTCATTTTTTTAAACCAACAAATGGATTCTGTATCAAATTGCTACTCCAATAATAGGAATCAAATTGAATCCTTAGATTGCCAATAATTTACACCCCTAGATGTTTAGCATGTCAGTCCAAAAACACACTACTTGGATACCTAAATAGTTGACTTCTCCGTCATTCGACTCCTACAGTCCTACGACTAATCAATCATAAGTCAATGTAGAATTTCAACCTTAAACTAGTTGGACAACCAAAAAAATTGGACATTTGTAACAGCTGGTTGTGACACTAAATGTCAGAAAGGCAGGACATCTTTATCTCGACAAACAGTACTCAAAAATCTCTACATTTTAGCTTGACAGCCTGTTGTATGTCATGCGTTACAGGAAGGTAAGACCGGTGGTACTCACGTCTGAGGCTGGGAGGGGTCATCCCCCAGGGAAACACTCTCGCCTTGGATTTCGTTGAAACACTTCTCACAGAAGTGGTACCTGTCAGCAAGAAGCCCATATTTTGGTGAACTACACCGTTCGTCATCAGCACAGCCAATCACAGAGAGGGCACGGAGAAGCAGCCGCCAATCAGGGCAGGGCAGGACAGGCCAGGGGGCGGACACACAGGAGGAGGCAGAGGGCAAGGTAGGTCGTCGCCAGGAGGTAGCAGCCAATCGTGATGCAGGGTTTTTATGTGGGCGGGTGTTTTGATTTTGCGCGCAAATTTCGGAGTGGATGATTGGTCACACCAAAGCAGGCCAATGCAGACATCACAAGCGTTAAAAAAGGAGGGAGAGAGGGGGAGAAGGGAGGGAGGGGAGGGAGATGGGGGAGGTCAAAATGAATATTAAAAAAGCGTGAAATAAGTCGTTACAGGTCAGACAAAGACAATGGAGGGACAGAGAGGGAGGGGGGGGCATGGAGGAGGGAGGGATGGACAAGATGTGAACAACAACCAACAGAGGACAGAGAGCCAAGGCAAAGCAAAGATTAGCTTTAGACGTCCAGTGGTAAACAATAACAACATTACAGCAACATGAGAGACCACTAGGAGCTGTGGAGGAGGAAGGGAGTGAGGATACAAGTCTCCAAACATGAAAAGGCAGATGAGGAAAAAATAAAAATGGTAAAGCAACAGAGAGCCATCATCCTTTATGTTCATTTATAAAGTGGGAACCGTTCTTCTGCTGGTGAGAATGGACACACCCCCCTTCCCACTCTGTTTGTGCAAGTAAATATCAAAAATTGCAAGCTGTCATGTTTACTCAATGGGAAACAATGAAGCAGCGACTAAGAAATAAGCGCTGAAGAAGACGGGAACCCACTTTATGAATGACAACATAATGAAAATTAAAAACGGTGAACTCTGACGATGGAGATGGTGCCAGGGTAACCATTTGAAGCCAAATTAAAACTCATCTGTGATTGTACTGATTAATTGATGCTATGCTGCCAGAAACATAATTAATGTGCAAAATACAAACACACAAAAGCTGATCTCACTGCCTGCATTTTCAAAGCAAAACGTGTAACGGTGTGGCTCCACTGAACATGTAATGTATGCGGGTCGTTCACAGAAAGCTTATTTTTAGATGTTTTTTAGGGTTGTCACCTCTTATCGTCACACAGAGAATGATCTGCTGCACCTCATTATGATTCTACTATAGGGAAAAACAATGCTCTAGCTTGTTTGTATTTCTTAAATCGGTCACACTTGTCTTCAGTGGTGTAAAGCCCAGAATGCAATGATGGTGCCCCTGCAAAATCGCGGCAGGGGAATTGTTTTGGTGGAACATTTAAATGCAGGGAGGTGAGCAGTATTATAGAAAAGGACAATTCACTTAAAAAATAAGCTGCCTTAATGCACAATTTGTTAAAACTAGGTTGCTATATCAAAAATAGGACACAAGGAGAAGAAATCTGCGTGAAATACTGTGGTTAATCCCCGAAGTCTACATCCAATGAGTCAGACTCAATTGCGGCAAAGAAAGACATTGAGCTTTTATTTTGGGATTGCTGCTTCTTCAGTTTCTGGACTCTGTGAGACGCTTGGAAATCCGTTCGAGAGAACGTGTGGCTTTATACTCCCAACCTGCAGGGGGCAGTGTATCATAAACACACATCTAGTACAGTACTAAACTAGAGCTTGCCATCGTTTACACCACTTACAACATGGCATTTTACCAAATAGTTGCATTTCAGCAGTTGGTTTTAATTTCACGCCATGAATTGTTAATAATCCGGTTGTAGTCTTAACTTGTATACTGGTAGATTCATTTTTTAAAAAAACATACTGATACCTCATAACAGATTACTATGTTTTAGGACAAAGCACACTTTTCTTAAAAGTATTAAAAGAAGACTATTTTTCCATTTGCAGTGTAGATCTCAAATGTGCATTTGCACCACTTACATGCCTGATGCCGCCCCTTTTTTACTGATGGCATCGTCCTCATGCAGCAGCCACTTCGTGAACCCTTCGTATACATTAACTGTTCAATGTAGCCACAAGCTAAATATCAACAATATCTTCTGAATGCTATCTGCCTGATCTGTGTGTGCGTGTGTGCGAATGTGCTGAAAGCCCTTACCTGTTCTGGTAGCTAAAATAAGCAGCGTCACGTTGGATGGTGCATAATTGTTTTCCATAGCAGCATAGAGTTTGGGGAGAAAACTCAAACTGCAAGAACAAAGAGACAAAAACAATTATTTGCAGATCTGCTATGTGAGGAAAGCTGAAGTTGCACAGTTCATACATAGACTTGTTAAATGCACACTGCAGTAGGATCGACAACAAAACTTGTACGTTTCTGTGTGTTCACTTTAAAGTGGTCACACCCAGCCCAACATTACACTAAATTGTCTGTTTAATGTAAAGCTACAACTAGCAGCTACTTGGCTTTGCATAAATACCTGAAACAAAATCCAACAAGCAGCACCTCCAAAGCTCACTAATAAACATGCTGAATCTTGTTTAATCTATAACACATCTGGAAGCAGCTTTTAGAGAACCTCACCAGACTTAAAAAGCTACAGACAGAAATAATCTGGCACGCAACACCTGTAAAATTGACAATTTTTACATTGTGGTTTTCATACAGACTTTAAAAAAACAGCTGTAAAATGGTAATTAGTGAACTTTAAAGATTGTTTCCAGTTTTTCTCTAAGCCAACATGCTTTTGTTTATCATTCCATATCTGCATTTGTGTTGTCAATCTTCTCATTTATCTTTTTGCTGTGGTGTAAAAAAAAAAAAAAAAAAAAAACTCAACCCCGACAAAAATCAATAAAAAAAGGAAGCAAAATGTTTACTTGCTTTTCTTCACCTGAACAGATGATAAGAAAATTAAAAGACAAAAACACATGGTTCTGTCTTACCTTCCTCCCACAACAGTACCCTAGGCCCTGCATGACGGGGTCAATCTCCGACTCGAACACCTCGGCCAGCTTGGAGCAGTACTTGTAGACCCGGGACGTCTTTCGGTTGTACAGCCAGGCGTTGTTGAACATCAACCAGATATCCTCCACATATTGCCACGGTTCTTGGTACTGTCCCGTGTCCAGCTTCCGCTTGATGGTCGACAGGTCCATAGGGTTCTTCACGATGTCAAAGTAGTCCTGGTTTGGAAGGGGCGCCATCCAGATTAGAGGAATAGGTTGAGGTAAAGTTCAGGAGTTGAGAAAGGTCAGAGGAGGGAGAGAAGGAAGTGCAGCAAGATGGTGGAGGGTTTGATCACCCGAGAGAAAAAGTCAAGAGAAAGAGGGGAGGGAGGAGCATGACCAACGCCATCAGCATTGTGGCCGTCAGATGAAGGTGTGTTGGAGGTGTCGCAGTCGACCAGGCGGGACCAGAGTAGGGAGAGAAGAGGGTGCAGGGGGACAATGTTGTTGAGCGCTGCAGAGAAGAAGGTTCACGTGCAAACAGAGAGACATGACAACGTCTGCCCTCCAGCTCTCTGCTTTGCACCCTACATTTAAAGTTAAGTCCCTATTTGTGCTGTAGACATGGGCCAGGCAACAAGTGTGTCAGGTCCTCTGCAGCTCATATAACCATTAAAAAAAATTGAAAAATGAGCCACAGATGCAATGTATAGATGATGCAATTTCCATGTTTGTACTGCAACTGAAGTTCAACCATGTGATTACGAAATTATCATTGATCAATTTGTGTTAAAGAATACATTTACTCATTGGTTTTGTGCCGAGGTCTGAAAGTAAACAAAACTTCCAGGCCAGGGCAGTGATCAGGGTGCAAAACCAAGAAGAACAGAGCAGTGGCAAAAGCAACAGGCAGACAGAGATCTACTGTTTTAAGCAACAAAAGTGTCGGCATTAACAATGCCAGCAGCATGAGTGGCAATATGATGGCAGAGTTAAAGCCAACAGTGCTGAGGTGAAGCAAATGTAAGAGGGACGGATGAATCTCCAAGTTGCTTTTCTGTTCCTGTCTCCTGCTGCCCTCTGATTCTCCTCAAAGTAAAGCGCATTTGAAAAAGAAGCAGAGGAGGGCGAGGAAAAGAAAAGCTTTTTTAGAGATTCAACCAAAAAAAAAGAAAAAAAAAGAAGAAGGAGGTGTGAGTTTCACAGAGCAGGGTCCATCTCAGTGTCACCATGGCAACAAGACTTAGGAAACAGACCCTCATCTCTGAATGGAACCACTCACATGAACAAACAAGTGATGCATATTACCCTGTCAGCCTGCAGAGCTTTACATCACAACACCACGGTGGCTATAAGTATCGAATATTAATAAAAATATATAAATCCTATCAGTTTGCACATTTCCGATAAAGCAGCTGAGTGTTTATATGAAAATGGTGTTTAATTATCTAACAGTGGAAAGCTGCATTACTTGACTGTGGAGGTTCCTGAAGGAGAGGTGAGCCAATAGCCTGGTGCTTGCTCATCACTGCTCTAAAAATGGGATTTATTAAATTTTGTATTTCGTAAGGCAGTGGGAGGATGAACACCGTCGCTCTGTTTCAATGTAAGCGTATACCCAAATATCCTCATGTGGCCTTAATTTGGATGCAAAGAGGGTAAAAAATGTATTGTCCCACCTCTACACAATGTCCACCTGAACACCGTCACACTAATACTGGTGAGGAACTGAACTAGAAAGCTAGCAATGGAATACTACGATGAAAACTATAAGAATTTTGAACACAAAATTTTATGTCAAAAGGCAAACAAATTAAAATGATAAATGAAAGCAACTGGCTCATGAACCGCAAATTGTTCTTTTGGAGTTTGGTCACAGAAATTATAAGTGACGTCTCTATTTTCATCTCTGTGCTGTTAAAGACAAATAGCCACTAATTGATGATGTACAATACTCCGATGAATGTTTACATCATGTGAGTCTCTGTTATCTTTTGTTTTTATATATTTTGGCTTTCTACAAGTAAATTATCACAGCTAGAAGTTCTGAGTATAAGAACTTTTAATGCTGCTTCATGTCATTTGCGCATATGTTCATAAGAGTCATTGCTTTGATTTCCAAATGACAAGAGGTATAAGAGAAGAGAGCACCAACTATCACACGCACGCACACACACAAACACACACAGACACACACACACTTTCAATCTCATTTTTCTAATTTCTGCATGCAATGGAACAAAAGTCAACTAAAAGATTAAAGAAACTTGAAGCGTGTATAAAATGATAAGTTTAAAAGTATGGCAACTATGGTAAAATAGATAAAAAAAAGATGAAAAAAGGAAAATATACAAACAGAAAAAAAAGCTACGTTTTCAGAGGAAGTGATGCAAAATGGCAGCCAGTGCAGTCCCTTACCAGGTTAGTTTTGTTACTAGTTCGAATACGTACGGGTATTCCCAGTAACTGGGGGTCCACCGGCTGACGGAAGGGTAGGGACTCAGGGTCCTGCCGGTACAAAGCTTCCAGGGTGGGCATCAGAGCCTGACGCAGCTCCTCCGGTTTAAAGACTGCAAAGGAAGAAGTAATAGAAACAAGAAGAAATGAGACTGGCTCAGAAGGCAGAGGAGGCAGGGGTACAAACTGCAAAGGAGCCTTTAAACGGATTGAGGATGGATGGACATGTTACCTCACTGACCGCATCGTTTAACAGCACGCATTACACACACCAAATAGACAGATGAAGTATTAGGGGCTAACCATTAACTCAGTAGGTGGCGCTGTGATGAGAGCTTCTACTTTCTTTCTGCTTCTCTGTTTACTTTTTGTTAAAACTGGAAAATAAAGCTCTCTAACTGTTTGCAAGCTTTTTTTGGACTGGAAATGAGACAGGCTTCTTCCATAAGATAATATGGCAATGTACAAGAGCATCATTGTGTAAAAAATTATTTTCCAGCTTTTATTTACATTTGAACAAAAAGTGGCATGCCCAAAATTGCCTACAGGTATGAATAATTTCGGGCTTAACTGTATGTTGTGAACTGGGGCTATATAAATACAATTTTATTGACTATATTACTTTCACTTAACATATTGAATAAATTATATAATAATATTGTTGTTGTAGTCTCTTCTAAAGACCCCCATCAGGTGAAAATGTTTTGTTTACCTTGTTGACATGCACATTTAGTGTTTTTAACAATGAAAGATATATCATGATTGAAATAAGCAGCCAACCCATGGCTGAATATTTGCAATTTGAAACTGCAGTGTACCAGTTGGTCACAAATGTGGTGCAGCTGTAAGGTAGGCTACAACAGACATACAGCCAGCTCTGCATTAGAGGATGCACCACCTTTCCTTGTTTTCAGAGACATCAAGCTCACTCAAGCCCATGTCCACCTTACACTGTGATAAACATTTTGACTGTAAGACCATGAAAAATACTGCATTTATAGTTAGTTTATTTTTAGAGATTCTGAATTTTATAATCAGGAAAACAGAATTGGAGTAATTGTCCATATTCTGTTTCAATACTTGTTTAGACCTGCAAAATACTAAAATCAAAATCCATACTTTTCCATAAAGCATAGCAACCCTGTGGAATTCATGTGTCAAGAGTAAACTCTAAGTGGAACATTTGCACAAATAATTTTGACTCCCAAAACAATTTTCTAAAGCACTTCTGTTGATGACTGTTTTTTCTCCTATTTGGGTTCTTTGGTTGCGCTATACACCCTCTACTATGCAGGTAGTAGTAGCGGTTAAATCAATAAAAAAAACAAACTTGAAACATACTTTTCTTCTTGCTCTGAGCGCTGGCTGGGGAGCTGTTGGTGGACGCTGACCCTGAACCCTCCTCTTCTTCTTTGGGCTCCTTCTTCACCTCTGGCTTTTTGTCTTCACTCGTTGCTACCGACGATGGCACAGAGGATGAAGATGTATCCATGGGCTCGCCTTTACACCCATCTCCAGATGGCTTCTTTATCTGAAAAGAAGATTTAGTTATCAGTTTTCTGCTTTTTTCATCAATAAAAATCTATGTACTACACCTAAAAAACTGCATGTAATTTAAACTCTTCAAGTCTGACATTATTTCAGACATTTCGAACAATCTTACCTCTGGTTTCTCCTCAATTTTCACGTCAGACTGACCCTTGCCCATCTTCCCCTTGCCCTCACTTTGGGTGTCAGCCCCTTCATCTTCCTCCTCCTGCTTCTTCACCTCCATTTTGATGTCTTCCTGGCTGGCAGCAGGGACATCTACTGGGGGAAGTTGGGAGTTGGGATCAGTGCTGCTGGTGACCGAGGCTGGAGAGGACACCTGACCATCTGCTGTCACAGAAGGCTTCGGAGACAGCTGAGGCAAAAAAAAAGAAGGAAAGATATGGACTGAGGTTTAGAAATGGCAAGTTATAATTTACAAATAGGACACACGCAATGAACTGTTAGGTTCCCACATTGCCTCATGATTTTTTTTAATCCGCTTCTTCAAATTCAAGTAATCTGAAGATCATACATTTATTTGCAAAAGCTAAGCATTCTTGATTTTTCATAGCCACAAACATTCTTTATTATTCATTTTTAAGCATTTTTCTTGTTTCCTGTCAGTACAAAAAAACCAAATGAACTGGACCTCTGTTTAAGCGCAGACCCAACGGCTTACAGAGTTGGAGTGATCAGGAAGCTCACAGCTTGTGGAGAAACCAGGCTGTGCTGGTGAAAGACTAAGCAAAGTAGTGAAAACATCTCTACTCACTGGAGTCTGCGGTAGCTGTAATGGCACATGAGCATTCTGGGTCGGCACCGAAGGCGTTTGACCTGCGGGTGGGCCTGAGGAAGCCACACCCCCAAGCGTCTGCTGTGGAAGCTGATTGGCTTTCTCAGAGTTCCCCGCCTGTCCTGATGGTAGCTGCTGCTGTGAGGGTTGTTGTTGTTGTTGTTGTTGCTGTGGGTGCTGTGGAGGGGGAAGCTGGGGTGTGCTGGGGGTCTGTGGCTGCGGGGTCTGAGAACCAGCTAACATGGGCGGTGTTTGATGGGGTTGAGGCGTTAAGCTGCGTGCTGGTGACGGGGAGTTTGTTCGGATTGGTGGGCAGTGAGTGAAGGAGTTAGGCTGGGTGGAGGATGGAGGCAGGTTGGGTAGAGGCCCAGCACCACTGGCATTAGCAGACCCCATACAGCCTCCAGGTGCTCCAGGACCTGGAGCTGAAGAGGCAGAGGGTGCTGCAGGGCTGCTGGCTGGGAGGGAAGGTGGCGTTGACATCTGGTTCTGCTACACGAGATAGGACACAAGACATATTTCTAATCACTTTCTTTGAAACTTAGAAAATACATTGTCAAATACAAGCACAGTCAGTCTTAAAATGTCTGAATGAAGCAGATTGTTCAGACAGTTACACAATATTCATCCCTTCCACCACTTCTTACAAAGCTCTGCTGTAGTAAAGACAACTGAAGAAAGCTATTCCTGCCCATACAATAATGCTATACAAGACATCCCTGTTCAAGGAGAGGAGACTTATCTTCTGAGGCTTGGCGCACTTTATTTTTCAAGGTGTCTTTGCAAGTTGAACTGTAATTTGAACTGTGAGTGTTATCTTATTCTAAACCTTTTTAAAATTCTATTCAGTGTCTTAATCTAGTACAGTACTTTTATGCGCTTTAAAAAAAAGTGTTCATAAAGCATTCTACATCTGTCTGTCTATTAATCTGTCTGCATATTGCTGCTCTGAGAGTTTGTCCTCTGACAATTATTCAGCAGATTTCCCCACATCCCACCAAAACAGAAGTCAGAATTTTATCATATCACTTATTCTAAGAACAAATTCTAATCCTCCTTTGCACTTAATCAGGTTACAAGGTGCTGTCACTCGATCCTTACCGGTGGCACGGCAGTCTGTGCTGCTGGTTGGTTCATGCCAACAGGACCAGAACCAAGTCCAGGACTGGACCCGGGAAACTGTCCTGGAGGAAGGTACTGGTTCTGTAACTGTGTGGCATTGGGCTGACCTAGTCTTGGGGCTCCCATACCCATCTGAAAACAAAACAACAAGGGACATGTGAAGTTTTCCATCATTTTATCTACAGTTGTTTTGCCTTTTGTGTTACCTTGCTTCACACCAATGACAGATTTTTCACAGTACATGGGTTAATCTTTTGGATGCCTGATAACCAATTTTGGAAAATCATTTATCTGTGACTTCCAACCATGAAGTTAAAACAACCCCAGCATAATTACAGAGACAGTGATACCAACCTGGTTCATTGGAGGGTTAAGAGGAAGAGGGGGCGTCGACCTCTGACCCATCCCCATCTGACCAAACTGGTTCATTCCTAAAAATGAAGGATGACAAATGAGAGGTAAGGAGAAAAAAATAACTTTTTGTAAATGGCTGTGGTTAGTATGGCTTGTATATTTTCAGCATACATTCACAGTTAAAACAGGTAGAAATGATTAGTATTTCCTGTTTGTTTTCAGCTGGCAGTGAATAAGTTTTGCACCAATAAGAACGTTTGTGCTTCTAGATTAGTTTAAATCAATTACATGTTGGTAGAAATTTAGTTGAAACTTTTTCTTAAAATGTTATAGCCCTGGTTCACACATATATGGAAGTGATGGTGGATACTAAAGACAACCATACAATTTACCTTCTGAACCCAAAGCAGTTTCTGTATGTGTTTATATTTAGTCACATTCTTCACTGCTCTTAAGTCCTGTATCTCTATGAAAAGAGCGCATCATGGCTAAAGGTAGAGAAAATTAGCTGAATTTGTATTTTAGAAAATATTTGCAAACAGTATGGATAACATTTCCTAAGTGCCAACAGGTGGCAGCTTGCTGATCCTCGTATTTAAAATTTCTGTAAGTCTAGCTCCTCAGCAAGCCTTTGTTTAAGTGTCATTTGTAATGACGAGAGACGTACCTGCTGGGTTCTGCATCCTGTTTGCCATCTGATTGGGCCCAGTTGGTCTTACCATGGACGGATCAGGATGAGGTCCATCTATTAGTTACAGAAGTAACAGATCTCGTTTTCAGGATCACAAAAAATAAATTCAAGAAAAATCTTCAACTTGTATTTAATCACATTATTCAAATGGTATATCATTAAGCACGTGCTATTTTCACACTTCAAAACTAAACAATTTCTTTATTTAATTTTTGAAAACTTCATTAGTGACTCTGCAGCTCAAAAAGTTAAGTATTTATTTTCATTATTGATATGCTCGCACTTTGTGTGACTGACTCTATGCACACACAGACAAGTGTGCAGTTGAGGTAACAGCACTATGTTTACTTACTAGGGGGTTGCCCTGGGGGCATGGGTGGCTGTCCAATGCTGGGAGGCCCCTGAGGGAGGCCTGAAGGAGCTATGCCCGGCTGGCCAGGCATCATGCCCTGCTTCTGGAGCCGCGTCCTCCTCTTTTCTTCCAGCTCCTTTTGGATTTTGTAGATCTTCTCTGCCAGCAGGTGGTAGTACTCTGCCTAAAAGGGACACAGTAGGAAAGAGGGAGGATGTTACAGGGTGCATTTCAACAGAGCATAACATAAATGCATTTATGACCACATTACATTACTTAATGATGGCAGTGTTGGTTTCTTACCCTACTGTTGGCTGACTCGTACATGTCCCCTTCTACTTTCCGAGCATAAGCCACCAAATTTTCCATCCGCCGGTCCTTTAGTGCAGCTGGGTCTGGAGTGGGGAAGATGGCCTGCACACTGCTCACACGCATGCACACACACACACACACACACACACATCTACAATTAACTTGAGGACAAAGACATCCCATTGCCATCCAGTGCTGAGAATGACCTGGTTTAAATTCGATTAAAATTAGTTCACTTCATTAGCTCAAATTTACTGGGGCAACTGCAGGACACAACAGACTCACAGCTTGTGGACAAGGTGGTTACGGAGGTCCTGCGTGATGTCTTCGTGCCAAGACTTCCTCATGCCTGCAGCAGAAGGTGGAGTGGCTGTGGGCATGGAGCCCAGGTTCCCTACACCATCATTCATCAAACTGAGGGAAACAACAGAGAAAAAGTTAAGATTTTAACCAAAGAACTAATTTAACTTTTTCAAAGTATGTTTTATGACAGAAGACTGGTTTAAGAAAAAGTGTACGGCTGCAACCAGTGAACAACAGTGCTACCTCTGTGCATTCATGCTGTTGTGCAACATGGCGTCTGGCAGTAGAGCGGACTGCTGGTTAGGAGGCTGCACCCCCACTCCACCATTCACTCCCATAGAGTTTCCTCCTGAGAAAAAAAAGGAGTTTAAAGAATACTGACTTTCACTGGGAAATACTGACAACAACATTTGTGCAATGAGCTTCCCATAACAAATATTAACTGATGCAGTGTCTACTTCAGATTTTCTTCTTTAGCAGGGTAGGAAATCATCGTAAATAATGTTAGCATACATTGAGACATTCAGTAACACTAAAATGTAAATCGTATTTGTTATTATCCATGAGTCAGCGGACAGCTGGAAAAGATTAAGGAGGCTATTGTAACACCAAAGATTGCCCAGAGTGTACAAAGACACTAAGTTACAGATGTATGTGATGTGATGACAACTGGGGCAGCTATATTCCCTGATGAGATGCACTTAAATGCTGTGAAAAATCAGCTATACTGTCACACGAGCAGGTAAGAATGAACCTCCATGGTCAATAGTTGTCCTAGTAAGTTATCATATAATGCGTAATATACACACTGGCATTGCAAACTAACCCAGGGTGTTTACGGTCCTCATCCCAGCCTGCCCCTGCAGCCCTTGGTTTGGCATGTTGGCCTGTGGTGACTGCTGTGGCATCTGGTTGCCCTGGTAAGTGAGGCCTAGTGCAGCGTAGGCCCTCTCTATGGAGCTGGGGTCAATCTGGTTGGGAGGGTTCAGGTTCGGGGTGTTGGACTGTCCACCTGGCGCCGCAGAACCTAAAGAGTTCACTAAACCCATCCCTGCACTGTTGACAAGAGCTGTGGTAAGGAGAACAAGAGAGAGAAGAGATAATTGGGAGAGAGAGAGATATCAAGGGATGAGTAACTAGCAAATAGTTGAATTTTAGACCAATTCAGATTATATGCAGTATTTTAATGACAGAAGCCATAAGAATGTATATTGCTCACACACATATAACTTGACTGCAAAACACTCACACTGCTGGTTCCTCTTGTCTCCAGCATTTTTCAGTGGCAGGCATACAGGACAGTCGTGTCGTGTGCAATTCTTCCAATGCGAGATGATCTGTCTGGATGAGGCACAGTGCGCCACTGAAGGAGAAGAGATATAAATGGAGAAAAGTTTGAGAAAGGGGAAGAGAAGTGAAAATGAGAGACAAGGTAGAGCAAGTGAAATAAAAGATTGCGACAGAGAGAAGGAGGGAGATGAATAATGAGACAAGGAGGAGAGAAAGCAAAAAGCAGATAGAAGGCAGAGACTGAGAAAGTTATTGTATGAGTCATGGAGACTCAATGACAGAAGGAGCAAGAAAAATTACAGCAGAACAGCCTGCTGAAGAGAGAATAACTCCTCCTGATAGAAAGCAAAAACCAACATACAGGAGCAAGCAAAAAGAAATAAGATTTCCTGCAGATATGTGACTACCTTAGACTGCCTAGTCTTCATGATATAAACTGCACGCCATAAAACCGGCAATTAGCACAATTCAACAGACTCACCCTGGCAGGACTTGCCAGCCTGGCAATGAGTCATGTGGTTGAGCACGTTCTTCATGGTGCGGCAGTGGGGCAGGTTGCACTGCCGCACTTCCCCGTTGGCTTGCTCCCTCCGTTGGCACTTGTGCGCGTGGAGCAAGAGGACCAGCTGCTGTTGAATCAGTTTCCGCTTCTCGGGGTCTGCAGTAGGGGGCGTCGCGCCGTGTCCTGCCCCTACGGCACTTAATCCAACCTGGGCCCCTCCCACTGCTGCTGCTCCACCGATGGCCGCGCTGCCAACAGCTCCAGGCTGCTGCTGCTGCGCCTTTGGATAGAAAGGAGTTTTAGGAAGAAGTATTTACAAAAATGCAAGCAGGTAGTATGGGGCCACTTCCAATTTGTTAACAGCTGGGGACCTAACAGTTAAGCATCCTTTATTTCCTAGATTCCCGAGAAAAATCCACTGTAGCAGTTATGTGTATAGCAAATAGAGTTGAACGCTGTGCAAAAACAAATATTGCAATTATTTTGACAGATATTGTAATTATGCTATGAGGTATATGCATAGTGGGAATTAAACTGTTCAATTTCTGTTCCACTGATAGGTACATAAAAAAGATGATGCGATTCTTTCCTGCAGTCTACCAAAAAGGATTGTTTCCTTATGTTTAGAGAACTGCAGACCGGGGCATCTCTGTAGCTCTACAATGCTTACTTTATAAAGATAAAGTATGTTGGGACACATTTAGATAGCGCTCTTGATCAAACTTCGGCATCAATAATATTTCAATTAGCTGATTCTCCGCAATAGTGACATGATATTGTTGCAGTATTACAAGGTTACAAGGTGTTCTTGATGTGCCAAAAGCATGTCTTATAGTTTATAAGTACTAAAAGTAAAAAGTAGGTACAGTTGTGAACAAAACTTTACATACCCTTGCAGCAAAAAAACATCATGTACTTTACTGCCCTTCATAGATTTATTATAGATCTTGAAATATGACATAACCTCTTTGGTCAAAAATACACATACAGCAGCCTGAATTATCAGTCATGGTGATCTAGACAACTGTGTTAAGAAATTTTTCTTAGTTTCACGGCCTCTGAACGTCTGAGTGACCACAATTAACTACAGTTGCTGACTTCTCTGAGCCAATTTAAAAAGGGCCAATTTGATAGACTTATTAGACTCAGCCAGAAATGCTACAAAGCTCAAAAAACTCAGCACAAATCCGAAAAAAAAGCAAATTACTGCATCTTAAGGCTCAACAAAAGTTTGGTGCTGGTTGCTTGAAAGAAAAGGCCTTCTGGATGAAAAGTCTGTAGTGTGACAGCAAAAAATGAACCTACAATGGGCCACTATGACCAGAAATGTGTTTAGAGGAGAGAAGTTGAGGCCTTTAACCCCAAAAACACCATTAAGCATTCTGGTGGTCGTATTTTGCTTTGGAACTGGTGCTGTACACAAAGTAAATAGAACAACGAAGAAGAAAGAATACCTTCACATTCTTCAGGAAAACCTAAAATGATCAGTCAGAAGGTTGAGTCTGGGATGCTGTTGGGTAGTACCACAAGACTATGACCCCAAACACATCACAAATGGTAAAGGAATGGCTAAATCAGGCTACAATTGAGGTTTTAGGCTGACTGAACATGTGGCTGAAGAAACAAGTCAGTGACAAAGAGCCAAAAATTTATTTAAACTGCACCAATTCTGTCAAGAAGAGTTGTCAAAAATACAACCAGATGCTTGTGGATGAGTAACAAAAGTGCTGATTTGAATGAAAATAGTCAAAAGACATTTACCAAAAAAGATTTTGTCATATAAGAGTCATAACAAATTTATGAAGGGAAGCAAACGCATTAGTATTTTATTTGTAACAAAGAAGCATGTGTTTCAATGATTCCTTCACAGAAAATTAAGAATTATAGGAGTCATTAAAAACTCAAGACCGCCACGATACACGTAATCTTCACCAGTGTATGCAAACTTTTGTTCACAACTGCATATGATCCAGCAATCACTAAACTATCCTGTAAAGAAAGCAGCAAAAAGTAATTTCAGAATTCTTCTTCCAGCTGTTCAGTAATTAAATAAAAGGAAAACTACATAAAGGATGAACAAACCCACTGGACAAAAGAAAATGCCTATGTGTAATTAAAGGCAAATAGCACGAAAGATATTAAATAACTTAAGAAAGTAATGCAACAATGTAGGTGACAGTGCTCTGCTGACTACAGATCATGTCTGCAGGCCAACGATAATTGAGGCCTGTGCCATTAATACTCCAGGATGCTGAACTTCCATTCAAATCATTACAGAGAACACAGCGGAGAAAAAAATGACACTGAATTCAGCCATTTACTTCATTAAGAACTTGGATTAAGTAGTGGGATTGCTGATTAGGGATGTTAATTATTTATAATTGCCAAGTGAATAATTTCTATTAATGATTTAATCAATTCAAATATATTAACTGATATGACAGAGGACAACAGATAGGCGTGTCAGAAAACTGTAGGTTTGCTGAACTACCTGGCTAATCCACCAGGTGGAGCCTCGTACTGTTTAATGAGGTGGAGTTACAGGTGTGTTTTCTGCCCACCTGTAGGGTTTTGTAAAACAAGCGGACCTCCCTACTGTCTAACTGCTGACTGTAGCCACATAAAGTTGTAAAGAGGTGTCTGGTAGGCTTAGTTAGCTACCTGAGGCTCCCACTAACTTTAAACTACGATTTTCAAAAGCTAACACAGGCTGTGAGCCGAGTATCGGTCTGCAAAGATGCTGCTGATGTTCAGGAGCAACATGACTCTGACTACATGTTTCCAACAACATTCAAAATACAGTGATGAAGTGCGCTGGCGAGGCTGTAGCAGTTAATACTTACAGATCTCCTGCATTGATCAAGTTTCTGCGACAGTATTTGCATCTGTTCCATATACTCAAGCTTGTTTGCTGTGTTTAATGCTTTGATAGGCTGGCATTTACTTTATCTGTTCATGACATTTCTAATGTAACTGGACAAAAAAGAACCGAAAAACTCCTACCATTCCAGGCATAGCTTGACCCGGTGGTGCCTTCTTGTCCATGTTGAACTGGGCAGCCATGTTGTTGGGCAGACCTGCCTTATTCTGGAGCTGCGGGCCCAGCCCTGCTCCAGGCAGTCCCTGGCCAGCAGACTGGCCGTACGGACCACCATAGGGGCCCGCATTGGCCATCATATTCATCTGAAGAATGATGAAGAAAAGCATGAGGTGAGTCAATAAGGAAAGGAGAGATGAAGATGAAAAGAAATAAAAGGTAAAATGATATCATCTTGATATCTTCGTGAGATTAAAAACAACAGTGTCAAATTGCATTAGATTGTTTGACAATTGCAAAGCCACTGAAAAATCAGCTATAGGAGTACAAAATGCAATCACCCTTGAAATACTACTAGTAATTTCTTCATCGTGGGTTTACATTCTGACCGTACAACTTTACTTTGCTCTCCACAATAAATTAATATCAGAGACATGATTTAATTGCCACCTTTTCAGGCATCTGACTAAACTGTTATTTATTTCAACAGTAGCAAATCAAATAAGACTTTAAAGCACAATAAGGACGACCCATTACTAGCAGCAACATGAAACGGATTGGTAACTGCTAGTTAGGGCTGGGCGATAAATCGATTTTATCGATTAATTCGAGTTTGTACTTAATGTCGATTTGTTTTTATGAAAATCGATTTTCTCATCAACATCCGCCACCAACGCCTTCCCGCTAGGCTCCCGTAGTTCAGAGTGCGCCCCCCTCCCCCCCGCACTCGATACACAAACAACATGGCGGCGAGCGGTGCAGATCTAAAGGTGCGTGTCCACTAGATGTGATTTTCCCACACGGCAACGCACCACATCTGAAAATGGCACGGACGGCGGTCACTAGCGGACCACAACATGGTCACATGACAGCGCTGAGCAACAGCAGGCCACTACGTGGTCACATGACCGAGCTTTCAGCTGGACAGTTCGGCAGACAAGTCGGATAAACACAGCGGCTCGGCGGCAAACTTTCCCTTTTATTTCAAAAACACGTCAGCGAAAAGTATTTCTGAAAGTATGTGAGGTGAAAAATAATCTGCAGCAGCTGAATCTGTCCTCGTTTTAGGTCACCGACGCCTAGTTTAGAAGTTTGAGGACAGTTTCACGATGCGTGGAATCTCCGCATGCTGCATGCAATTTGCATAAAGTAGAAGTCCAGTCTACTTTATGCAAATGAGCTGCAGCCCTCTCCAGGTAAACACACCGGATCACAGCTGGAAACGCACTGCAACCGGACCAGCATGCCACATGCGGCGCATTTCCAGCTGCGATCCGGTGTGTTTACCTGGAGAGGGCTGCAGCTCATTTGCATTAAGTAGACTGAACTCCAGCGTGCAGAGATTAGGTAGGGGATAAAAAAAATAAAAATCGGATAAATCGTGAATCGGGATTTTTTGTGAAAAAATCTGAGATTTTTTTTTAGGCCATATCGCCCAGCCCTACTACTAGTATGTCAAAAAGTGTCATTAAACTGTTCATCTATACTTTGGGAGTAAAAATTTAATTCACTGGGTTTAGTGAAGAACTAAAATGGTAGAATTTTCTACATAGCCTGAAAAATAAAACAAGGATAAAACTTGACATGATGTAAATCAAATTCTGTCATAAACACACACAGAACTAATCTACCGTTTCACGCAGTTGCAAAAATACCCAATTAAACCATTCAACATTAGTTTGCAGTACTGCCATCGCACCTTTAGAATAAATCAAAACTGTCATGTGGCATATTGACTTGTAAGGAGGTTAACCATTGATACCACAGAGCAAACTGTGATGCAGCTGCAAGTCCATCACATAACCACACTTTTAAGTGCACCTGCTCTGAAGAACTTATCTCAAGCAGTCTTACATGAGAAACTACTACTGATTGCTCAAATTGAAAAAAAAATCTCCTTTCCACCTTTTGTTTGAATGTTGTCTTTAATATAACAGAATGCACTGATAATTTAGAAAGAAGAACATATTTTTTTCTAACTGTAAAGGAATATATTAGTGCTTAAAATATCTTTATATTTGAAGAGAACTACACATTGCGTTCAGGCTAGCATTTGAAACATCAGTTCTCCAGAATGCGACCAAAATGGCTGCATATGCAACAGTTTTTCAAGAGTGTGGGAGTTCTCTTTTCACGTGGTCACATTTGTGCAAGTGTATGATGATTATCAGGCTGCTTTGGAGACGCTCCAGCTGCCATAGGTAGCAACTGTGATAGCTATTGTGGTTGAAAGTAGTGCTTTTTATTCAGAGTTGGCTCAGTCAGTCTCTCGCTGCCTAATGTGTGAAACTATCAATTTCACTGTGCTCTAAATTTAAAGCAATCTATTGCTAATTATTTAAAAAAAAAAAAAGATCTCAGTTGAGTCAGTTAACCAGAAAAAGCAGCTCATTACACTCAATCACAATATTATTAACAGCGATCACAATTTTAGCTTTGTACAATTAAGTGAACATGACCGAGTGTGGTACTGACGTTTAAAATGTGATTTGTTGGCTGAAAGTAAAAAAAGAGAGTCTGGAGCCTTGAGCATATTAGACTCAGTTAAAAACTACAGATGACTACAGCTGAGACTTTGCTGTAAAATAATTGCAAATGAAAATGTCAAATTCTGGCCAACAACCAGTAAATCAGAGATGCCCAGCCCTGCTGCTTTTAGTGTGCCTACCTTGTTCAGTGCTCCAGGTTGCTGTGGTCTCATCCCTGCCTGACCCCCGGCTCCCATTTGCTGACCCCCTTGCTGCTGCTGTAGGGTTTCAGCCAGAAGATTACTACTGTTACCCATGCCGGCACTGCCAGGGTAACCCATTCTAGGCGAGCCATTTACTACTTGTCCCCCCATCAGCCCTTGTTGCTGCTGTCCAGTGTTGCCCTTCTGGGCACCCATCATGGCTGCTGCCCGATTGATCGCTGCCACCCCTCCAACCATTCCAACCTGCTGCATTAGTCCCGGCTGCTGCTGGCCCTGGGGGGTCATCCCTTGAGGTCCACCAGTGGAGACACTGACACTCCCCATCATCCCCATTGAAGCCGCGGGTGGTGTACTATTGGAAGTAGGACCACCCTGCTGTGCTGGTGCTCCAGCACGCAGTAGCTCAGAGAGCTGCTTGTGTTTTGTAGCTGCATCCTGGCCACCTCCTACACCAATCCCTCCTCCAACCCCTCCAAGGCTGGTATGAAGTTGGCTGGCATCCCCTCCATTGGTCAGTCCCAGGTCCGAAGAACTGATAAGCTCATCTGGTAGGTCATGCTCTAGGTCAAAGAGTGAACCAAAATCTAGGCATGAAGGAACAGAAACAAATATCTTACACAGAAAATAAATTTCTTTCAGTTCATTAGCATCATTTTAAAAATTACCAATCTCACAGCCTATAGCAAGACATTCACTGCAGCAGCAGCTGTTGCATCTCACAGCTTGGGCTTCTCTCCTGGGCATCAGTTTGTGGTTTGGTGAGGTGCCATACATGGAGAGTGAATGCAGTGGGGACAGGGTGAGAAGCCGCAGAGGGGTAAACACTACAGTACCTTGTAGGTGTGTGTATTTGAGCTACAGGCGTGTACAAGAGTAGGAAACACAGAAAATATATGCATTGCAACAGGAGGCAAATTAAAGGCTAAGGGTCAGTAGAGTGTACTGAAATACATAAAATGACTATTTCCTTAAGCTAAACTTTAACCCAACACGACACTCACAAACCAACATTTTGTCTTAATAGGGCCCCATAAAAACACAAACTGCGTATCTGATTTTTACAATGGCTCGTGGCATACTGACAACGAATCTTTGCTGCTGCGTAGAAGACATTATGGACCAGTGATTGACTTAGAAACTAGCTGCAGCCCTTTCTGTCTTTACACTTCACCCTCTGTTCTCACTGCAGTAGCAGCCAAAGTAATGTAGGAATTTACACGGGGCTCAAGCCTAAAATTCACATTAATTACTTTCTAATGTAGGAATTGATGGTGTGGCCATCAGTCTTTGCATGGGTGACAATTTCAGTGTGTCTCAGCTTTATGATCTCTAAAAAAAATATTTGCAGATACACACACTATAAATGAAAGAGGAGAAATGTGTAAAAGAAATACCCTGATACTTAAACTCTCTGTGTTAGTAGAGTGCAACAAGAGGGAAATGGTGCCAAGATTTTATAGTTTCCTGCTCATTATGGGAAAATTAATTCGTTTGCAGTAGTAGCAATTTTCAAAATTAAGTTTCAGGGCATTCAAATGGTCCGCTTGTTTTATTTCAGTTGTTTTGAAAAGTTCCCTGCAGAAAGTGCAGCGCAGAGTCGCCGTGCAGTCAGACAATGGAAGGCGAACAAGAATGGGCTTCGTAGTAGTATCGTTAGCACAATTGAGAAACTACAAGCCTTTGAACAAAGGACGCCAAAGAAGCCATTTCAAAAGACTGTGACTGATTTAACATTCCGTGTAAACGCGGTAACAGTTAAAAGGTGAAACAAATACAACTTCGACAGGACAACGCTTTCCCCAACTAAATGAAGAGCTGAACAATAGCTAGCTTGTATACAATAGTTCACTAGAAGAAGAGTATCCTCACGGCTAACAACACGTTAAGTACAGTAAAATAAATCCTGACTATAGAGGTATTTTCTCCAAGTATGTATAGAGTTAGTATCGGGTGATAAAGTTGCCCTGGTGATTAAAAACATGTTCGCTAAACCATTAGTTATTTTCTTTGCTAGCCAGCTGAGCCGGTCCGCTGAGGTTCTCTGCTTAGCTAGTTAGCTAGCTCACTTGGTTACCGTTACTTTCTCTAAAGCTGGTTTGGAAATGCTACTCTAGCTCCGTGTTTATGGGATATCTGTGAAGCCTGCTTTTGCATGTGCACACACTCTCATCCCTCCGACTGAGCAAGTCGCAAAGTAGCTACACAACTTGAAGCAAACTGGGGTGACTCGACTCTTCCATTGTTTGGAGGTGTATCTTTGCAGTTGCTGCTAGTTAGCCTGTTGAGGCTAACGCATCAAAACAGAACTGCTGGAAAGTTGCTCCAGCCGCCAAGACCACACCATATTTCCTCCTTAGCGATCATAAATCTCAGATTATCACTTTTTAAAAACTGAGCTACAAATACATTCCTGTTTGCAAGCCATAATTGTGCAGCAGTTCAGTATCAGAGCAACTAAGTTAGTGTGCAACTCTGCAGGCACCTCCAAGCCTGACTACTGGTTTAACAACAGCACAACCAAAGCGTGTTTGTGTTTTATCCAGGTGAGCAATGCATGCAGTATATTTACCATTTCCATCACTGGCAGACACTGAGAGAGCTGGAGAGGACAGCTTGGGCCTCTTGGCTGAAGGCGGGCCGGACTCCAGGACATTATCGGCCATATTTTTGACGAAATAATAAAAAAAATAGCTGCAGATCCAAGGAGGGCAAATATATGTCCCTTATTTGCGTCTCCTAGTCCGTTTTAAGAAGTGTTTCTGATCGTTCCCCCACCGCTTGGGGGACGGTAGGGGAGAGGACAGCAATGTTGAACTCTCAGTCCTCCCTCTCTCGGTTTATTCCTCTCTGCAGATATCGGTCCCCCTCCCCTGTCGGAGATTTCGTTTCTTCACAGATTTGAACAGGAGGAGGTGGGAAGGTGGAGTCGGCAAAAAAGGCAAAAAGCGTGCGGCCCTCTGACAACCTCATGTAGCCTCTCCTGCGACAAAAAAACTGTCCCAAGATCCGTCTGCCGTGCCGCACTCAGTCCTGTCCGCCATAGTCGGCGGAGAAAATCCTTTATTTTCTAATTTGAAACGCTCCAGAGGCGTGTCTTGGGTGAGGAAAATGACAAGTGTGATCCGGAAAAAAACACAAGCCAGGAGTGTCCCCCTCTGTGATAACTTCAGGAGGCCGCTCTCTCATGCAACAGTTATGAGATTTACCATTTCTCTCACCTGAGCACACATCTCTGAGCTGGCAGTCGATCCGTTTCCAAAAGCACACATTTAAAAAAAAGGCAGCAGCAGTTTAAAATACAGTTTCTCAAGTGTAACACCGAGAAAAAGAAACTTGCATCGGCTGAGCAGTAAGTGAATAAACAGTGGAACACTGAACTTTAGCAGTTACTCACATAAAAACAAAGTCTGTTGCAGATGTGCATTTCCATGCATGACTTTCTTCTTTTGCATGTGCATGCTGACTGATTTGTGCACTTTAGTATTTGACCATGCAAGGCACTGGGTCAGAAAGACTCGTATTGCACAAATGAAATGTCTATAACCAAAAAAATAAAAAATCTCTGCTCTTGTGCAGTCTCTTCGCATGCATGCAGATTTTTTCCTCTTTTTTTCCACTTCTTGAGGGCAATCAGTGCAAATTGCCAATCAGCGGGCAGTCAGATTGATCCAATTAGTTCTATTTTGCAGAAAGAGGTTCCTCCTCTTGCTTCTTCTCCTTCTCGCCCGGTTTTGAAAAGCTCAGATGATGAAAAGCAGCGGCGCAGATATGCTCGAGAAAATAAACGTTTTTTTCGCCGCTCGGAAGGTGTCTTGGCCATGCAAACGAGAAAAGGAACCAAAAGCAGGAGCACGGCTAACGAGCGACGGGCGAATATGAGAGGAGAAATTGACGGTGGAGAAATTATGGCTCTTTTCGGAAGCTTCTGCTCGGCACAATAAATGTTGACACCCCCCCTTGTAAAATATTTTGGGGCTGACAAAATCCTTTCGTTGACTCTTTGTGATGGTGAATGCCCCCCTTCGTGTTGATCCTGGCAATTTTCCCCCTTCTCTTTAAACCCGTCTTTCTTTCCACCTCTCCCTTCTGCCCGGCAGCAATTTATTTATATAATTGTCTATGCGGGCTCTTTCCTTCCTCCGCGACGGACACATACTGATTTTTCATGTTGCTGTTTTCCCCGTACTCGCAGCTCTTTTCCTCGGTTATAGCACACAGCCCTCTTCCGCCTCTCCTCCTCCCCGTCTCCGCTCCGTAAAACACCCCCTTCCTTGGATTTTTCGAAGTATTTCCTTCTCATGCACATATATAAATATGTCACCGAGTCGCTTTTTCCCTCCGCGGACGTCTTATCTTCGTCGTGATGGTTCCTCTCCCCCGAAAACACGGCCACGGTTCGGCCACTCTTTCTTCCCCCGGCGGTTCCCGGAGCGGCTGCCGTCGGTAGCCGGAATCGCTCCTTCTCTCGGTTATCTCCTCCTGTTTCTGACAGTCTGTCCGCACAAACAAAATGGCGGCTTGTTGTTTCTACTCCTCTGATACGGGGGGAGGGTTTGAGGTACGGCAACATTAGGCGTGAAGGGGAGGAGGGAGGGGGGGAGGAGGGAGGGAGGGAGGGAAGGAAGAAGAGGGGAGGTTGTCTTCGTAAGTGTTCGGGAGTGTCCGGAAACCGTTTCCGTGCTGTGTCGGCGCTCCCCGAGTTCAATCTGCAGGGGACAGTGGTGCTCCACTTAATGTGGCTCGGTCACACACGGCAGCAATCAGTGCAGCAATGGACACATTAAGTAGCTGGATTTACCCAAAACGTTAGGGGTGTCAAACATACGGCCCGCGGGCCAACACCAGCCCGCCAGAGGGCCCACTGGATGACTTTACAAAGTGTAAAAAATAACAATAATAATAATAATAATAATAATAATAATAATAATAATAATAATAATAATAATAATAATAATAATAATACAGAGAAGACATTAACTGCAAATAATAAATTTGGAAAACTGTAAATTTAACAAAATTTCTAGACCAGTGGTGTCAGACTCATTTTAGTTCAGGGGCCACATTCAGCTCAATTTGATCTCCAGTGGGCCGGTCCAGTAAAATCAAAGCGTAGTAACCTATTAATAACCACAACTCTAAATTTTCCCCTTGTTTTAGTGCAAAAAAAGTGCATTCTGAAAATGTTCACATGTAATGAAGTATCTTTTTAAGATAAAAAATCTTTATTGTCATTATACACAGTATACAATGAAATTCTGTATGACTTTCTCCCTTTTACACATACAAGATAAATAAGTTAAATATATAAAATAAGATTTTAAAAAATGGGTAAATAGTGGAATGAAAGACAGAAATAGAGATCTTTACAAGAAATAGGTTTATAAATTATTCAGTGCACCAAAACATTAAAAATCTGATGTTAAAACACCAAACCATCAAAAATTGGGATATTAATGCACCAAAACATCAAAAACCTGGATTTTAAAACACCAAAACATCAGAAACCTAGATTTTAAAACACCAAAACATCAAAAATTGGGATATTTAGACATCAAAACATCAAAAACCTGGATATTAATACACCAAAACATCCAAAATGGAGATATTAATGCACCAAAACATCCAAAATGGAGATATTAATGCACCAAAACATCCAAAACAGGGATATTAATACCGTAAATTCAAAGCTTGGTAACCTATAAATAACCCTAAATCGAAATTTTCCCTTTGTTTTAGTGTAAAAAAAAAAGTGCATTCCAAAAATGTTCACATTTAATGAACTATCTTTTAAAGCTAAGATCAGATAAGAAAGCTTTATTGTCATTATACACAGTATACAATGAAATTCTGGATGACTTTCTCCCTTTTACACATACAAAATTAAGTTAAGAATATAAAATAAGATTTTAAAAAAATGGTTAAATAGTGGAATAAAAGACAGAAATAGAGATCTTTACAAGAAATCGATTTATGAATTATTCAGTGCACCAAAACATTAAAAATCTGGATTTTAAAACACCACAATATCAAAAATCAGGATATTAATGCCCCAAAACATCAAAAACAGGGATATTAATACCAGTAAAATCAAAGCTTGGTAACCTATAAATAACCTCATCTCTAATTATTTTCTTTGTTTTAGTGCACAAATATTCACATTTGAGGAATTATCTTTTTGCAGAATATTATGAACAACCTGAAATTTTTTAAGAAAAAAAGTGAAATTTCAACAGTATTCCGCTTCAGTTTATCATTTACACATTACAACCAACAGATCACAGAGTGTCTACAAAGGAACAAGACATTTAGTCATCTGGAACTGAACAACATAGTATTTTACTTTATGATCAAAACATCTTGACATGGTTTAGAAATGATTTTAAATTTATATTTTTGCAAATTTATAGTCTGCAGTTAATGTCTTCTCTGTAATTTTTCCACTTTACAAAGCTGTCCCGCGGGCTGAATTGGACCTTCTGGAGGGCTGGTTTTGGCCTGCGAGCCGCATATTTGACACCCCTGCTCTAGACCTATTTTTTTGTAAAGATTTCAATCTTTTACTTGATTATTTAGTTATTTTTTTATTATGGATATGTACATTAGTTTTTTTTTAATATATATATATATATATATATATATATATATATATATATATATATATATATATATATAAATAAAAAAATCTATGTATATGTACGTATGTATACGGCGAATCGCTGAGAAATTATGGCTCAAACTGTCAGTTTGAAATGATTTGAAACTATTGATCTGCTGTTTTTTAATCAGTAGCTTTATTGATCTGCTGCTTTTAGTCATAAACTTTATTGATCTGTAGAGGAGTTCCAGTTAAACGTGCTGTGTTTCATCTGTTCAGACAATATGTCGTCCGTTAAATCCAGATCGTCACTGCAATCTTTGGTTCTGACTCTGGACCAGATCTCGAGCTTCTTCATCCCATCCAGCAATCCGCTCATCTTCATGTCTCAGGGGATATATATATATATATATGTATATATATACACACTACTGGTCAAAAGTTTAAGAACGCCCCAATTTTTCCATTTTTTAATTGAAATTCATGTAGTTCAAGCCCAATGAATAGCTTGAAATGGTATAAAGGTAAATGGTGAACTGCCAGAGGTTAAAAAAAAGGTAAGGTTACCCAAAACTGAAAAATAATGTACATTTCAGAATTATACAAAAAAAACTCTTTCAGGTAACAAGAAATTGGGTCACAACTTAAAGCTGTTCTGCAGCAATGGAGTATGATTAAGCCTTGAAAGTTGGTGCTACCAACTCCTACAGGTGTCCCAACTTTTCTTGATTACTTACAACCCCCTCTGTCTGAATACAAGTAGTGTTGGAACACATCATACCGTACCCTACAGAGCATTATTTGAACAGTATTGTACTACAGAAAGTAGTGCGTTGCTATAAAAATGGTGAGAAACAGGTAATTAACAATAGAAGAGAGACAGACCATCATAACACTGAAAAATGTAGTTATTTCCTACAGAGAAATTACAAAAAAAGTCAAGATGTCAGGGAGTACAGTTTTCTTCACCATCAAAAGGTACTCAGAAACTGGGCGAAACTTTGACAGGAAGAGATCTGGAAGACCCAAAGCCACAACAGAATCTGAAGACAAGTTTCTGAAAGTCAACAGCTTGGTGATAGGCAGCTCACAGGACAACAGTTTCACAGCTTAACAGTGGTCATAGTAAGAAGTCTCAGTTTCAACTGTGAAGAGAAGAGTTGGAGTTGCAAGTTTGACAGGTGGAGTTGCAGCAAGAAAGCCATTGTTAAGACATTAGAATACGAAAAAGAGGCCTGGCTGGGACATGAAACACCACCAATGGACTACTGAAGACTGGAAGAAGGTATTATGGATTGATGAATCAAAATTGTAAATCTTTTGGTTCAACAAGATGATGAGCTTGAAAACATTTAGTGGCCACCACAGTCTTCAGACTTAAAGCCCATGGATCTGGTGTGGGATGAACTGGACAGAAGAGTGAAAGCAAAGCAGCCTACAAGAACCACACTTGGGAACTTCTGCAAAAGAGTTGTGAAGAATTTTCTGAAGAATATTTGATTACCATTGTGGAAAGAGTGTGTTCAGCTGTTGTATCTGTCAAAGGTGGCTACTTTGATGAGTCAAAAGTTTAGAATACATTTTCAGCCCCACAGCATGATGGAACCTCCACCAAATTTTACTGTGGCTAGCAAGTGTTTTACTTGGAATGCTGTCTTCTTTCTCTGCCATGCATTACGCCCCTTGTTATGACCAAATAACTCAATCTTTGTTTCATCAGTCCACAGCACCTTTTTCCAAAATGGAGCTGGCTTGTCCAAATGTGCTTTTGCAAACCTCAAGGGACTCTGTTTGAAGCGTGTGCAGAAAAGGCTTCTTCCGCATCTCTCTCCCACATAGCTTCTCCTTGTGCAAAGTGCGCTGAATTGTTGCACAATGCCCAGTGACACCATCTGCAGCAAGATGATGTTGTAGGCACTGTTCCCTCTAAGCTGCGCAATTGTGCACTGCTGACACGGTCTCTGCGCACAGAAAATCTGTGCTGCGCACAAAAAAAAAATCCAACCTAAATTCTAAATAAAATAAACACGTAACAATTCATTCTGTGCTATTTTTCAGTGTGAGGTTGTTGGTTTCTAAATGTTTTTTGACACTCGGCCCCAAAGATTAAAACCTTCTACGGCTCACAAGCTGCAACAATTCACACATTATCAACTATCTGTCTGACTGAACTCAGATAAAAAGTGAAAAACTGCCTGATTCCTGCATCATGAATGTAAATCTTTTTGGTTTTTATGACAGTAAACTGAATATATTTGGGTTTGACATTTTATAAACCAAAACAAGAAATGAATTACTGGAGAAAACAATCAACAGATTAATGGTCAAAGAAAATGTGTTTTCCAACATATATGGCTGAATTACTCCAACATTACAAGATACATACAATTGTAATTCAATTTTATTTATATAACGCCAATTACAGGTCAAATTGTCTCAAGATGCTTTATTTTTGCATTTTTTGTCATATTTAAAACATGACAAAGTAAGAAATTTAAACCTCTTGACTAATCCAATTTATTATTTGGTTTTTAAGAGACTAATCGACAATTAAAATAACTTTCTCCACTAAAGCTAATAAACATGAGGTCAAATAGAAGGAACAGTTTTAAATACTGCAGTCCCACGACGACAAGAATGAAGTTTCTCAACAAAAACTAAATCTGCTGGTGGATTCCATTAAAATCCTAATAAATGATAATAAAGTGTGATACTAAAGGTTTGTGGTGCTAAAAATGTCAAAGTAAAGATATGAAGTTGAACATCTGGATGGAGGTTGATAAAAGTTGACCTTCTTTCATTTCTCTGGAGCGACTCCATGGATTTTATGGATGGTGGTTAAAGACCTGCTCTTCTAGTCATCTTCCTTCTCGTCGCTGTAAAAAGTCAGTCCATCCTGACTGACTTCAACACCTCTTCATGACAACTTGTTCTGTCTCTGACCTGGTGGAAACTCCAGAAACTCGGGAAAACCTGTTGAGACTCGAGGAACTCGTGGAGACTCGAAGAACTCGTCGGGCGGGGGAAGGTGTGGTGGGCGGTGGGGGGAGGTGGGGGAGTAGAGGGGGGAGGCCGCCACCCACCTCCCCGCCTACTCTCTGCCCTGACTCCGCCTTGGCTCCACCCCTGTACGCTATGGGGTCAATTTTTCAACCCGCAGAGTGACAATAGTAACAAAAGCAAGTGATGAAGAATATTTTTAAAAACTCAATTATTGTTCTTAAAATGCAACAAGATGACATTGGACATTCCTTCTGTCAGCACACAAGTGACCACATAACCTTGTGATAAAAGCTGTTTCCAGATCTTTGTCTCCCTTAATGCAGCCACAATAATTTTTAATCATTGTTTTTTTTTTACAACATAACACCCATTATAAACAACCAGGGTCAAACCATCTGGATTTATTAGGTATGAAAGAATATTGAGATCTTTTTAAAACATATAAACACAATTTACTTTGAGAGATCAAATTTATTCTCTCAGTTGAAAAGACATAATTCCAACACACATTCACAACAACACAGTCAATGTCTACTCAGTGCACACTTTTTCACACTTCTACAAACTGCTGCAGTCATTCCCATTATTCCAGGTTTATCAGGAGCAGCTGTTTCAGGCAGATCCCTCTTTATGCATCATTTGTGTGTTTGATAATTTAACATTTTCCCTTTCTTTCTGCTCACCAGACAGCACAGTAAGTTCATGTTTAGTAAGTGGTGTTTTGATCTAATGTAGTGTAGCGTGAGCTGGCAAAGAATGGTGCCTTTTTAAGAGTGAAAATAAGAAATATAAATTACCTGGTGTGCCACTGATGGTGGCAATTAAGAAAAACACGATAATGGGGCAATAAATAGCTTTTTTTTCTAAGTTTTAATTTACTAATTAGTGTTGAATTTCACTCTCTGTTGTCACTATCACAAGGAGGAACACGTCAGCTACAGTGTATATGTGTGCATTAGGCTCCAAAGCTCCAATGTTAATGCACAACTAAACCTGCATTATTTGAAGTTTTCCTGTTTGGTTAGTTGTCTTGGAATTTTGATTATGTTCTTATGAATAAAATATTTCAAAGACTGACTTCATGTACTCCTGTTAACAACTACTAACTTTACTGTTAAAGATAACAAACATGAAACCACCTATAATGGTGTCTTTAAACATGTAATTAGGCAGTAGAGGCGTCTTGCTCTGACAAAAACTGAAGCTTTACAGCTTCTATGTTTTTGTACCTGGGCCCTGAGCTTGATGACATCACAATCACTGCTGTGGCTCACTTGGCCACTTGTCTGTTTCTCCGTGTCCTATCTCTGGGCACAGGCCTGCTCCACATCAGCGATGGTCTTTGGCGTATCAGAGGACAGAACCAGAGGTCCTCCTTTTTCTTGGATCACCACATCGTCCTCAATCCTGACACCCAGACCACGGAAATGCCGTGGCGCCTGGTCGTTGTCTTCACAGATGTACAACCCTGTGACAAAAAAAAAAAGTGTAAATTCAGTGAAAGCAGGGACAACTTAGGTCATGCAGGTAAATGTAAATTGTAGTTCAAGTGTAGGTGCAGGAGTTTTAAAAACAAAAAACAAAAAAAAACCTGATTTCTTCCAGAAGCCTAGTGTGTATTTACCTGGTTCTACAGTGATGACCATTCCTGGCTGGAGAGGTTGTGAGCGGGATAGCTCGGGAGTGTCGTGGACATCCATGCCCAGGTAATGGCCAACATGGTGGGGACAATACCGCCTTGCAGCCTGGGATAAACAAAAAACTAAATTAAGCAGAGGCCTGTACTGCAAAGCCAGATTAATGGGTTAGTGAGGTGTGTTGAGCTTGAGGCCAGAGTTTTAGCATCACTATTGTGACTCTCTTTAAACCTTGTTAGCTCACAACAGTAACTTATGCTGCAAGGCTAACCTAATCCGGAGGAAGCTATGTCAAGAATTTCAGATTTAAATCAGCTCTAAGAAGCATCTCCCTTTAAATAAATTGTCTCTATGTCTATATACAGAATCTACAGTCATGAACAAATGTTTCCATACACTTGTAAAGACCATGTATATCATTTATATCTTGTGTTTATAATGACTCCTATAACTCTGAATGTCCCAAGATGGAATCATGGAAATACATGCATCTTTGTCAAAGGAAAACAATAAAAACAGCGCATTTTAATTCTTTCATAGATTTATTATAGGTCTTCTGGAAATCTGGAAAAATCTGTTGGACCAAAAATATACGTGCAGCAATGCTAATGTTTGGTTGTGTTTGGTAAAATTAATTTACTTGATCTGTCCTTCCTGTGCTCTGCTCATGTCTGAGCCCCACTCCACTGGTGTCTGTTTTCACAGACTGGAATGGAAACAAAGCCTGGAGAGGAACAAACATGAGCAGAGTAGGAGTAGATGGAATATTTTAGTTAACGAAAGTTAAGGAAAGTTAAGAGATCACCAAATGTTCACAATTTATCCTGGGGGAACATGAATGTCTGTAAAACTGAAATACATCGTCTGGTGAACATGAATGTCTACAAACAGTAAGATGTTCAGACACCTCTAAATAACACGTTTAAATCATGAAGAATTAAACAATTCAGCCTGCTGGTGGTGGCAGCTTAAGATCAAATGATCACCATAATCAGAGGGATTCATCCTCTTGGAACCGTGAGGTTGTAGAGATACATCATTTAGCACAACTTTGTTTTCTAAAAGTACTGCTTGTTTGTTTTTCACAGAACAGGTATGATATGGCGTAAAGCATAGGACTGATCTGCAAACTGGAATCTAATTGTATTTCTCAGATTATTACCTTCAGCACATCAGCATCACTGGTACTAGCCTTGAGGATGCCGAGCCGCTTGAGCTGTCGTCCCAACAGAGCCAGCATGGTACTGTAGATGTGATCTAGACTAACGCCTGGCGAACACAGAGACAAACAGGAGCGCTGGACCTCAAGCACGGCCTCATACAGCTCAGCCTGGGCAGGACTGAATCTGTTTGGACGGAGGTAAGAGCAGCAGACAATTAAGGTAGGTCACTGTTAAAAAAATAATCCGTCCATCTATCCATCACTTTTCTATTCACAACTTTATCCTGTGGAGGTTCTGCTAGGGAGAGGGCCGAAGTCTATCCCAGCTGACTGAGGGACAAAGGCAGGGAACCCCAACAACTGAACCACTGTACATCTATATTAAACCATAAATGAGACTGAAATGCACTGACACCAGCTTCATTAGCACATGTAGACGATAACTTGAAACTCTGAAAAGCCACCCAAACCAGATTAAGTTCTGGATGTTTCCTTCGTCAAAGCTTTGACTATTGGACAACAACCAAAAGACTTTTGTGTTTTCTGCTACATTTGCAACTTTTGCTACACCCTGACTAATTCTGCTAAGCTAGAAGACAAGAAATCCACCAGTTTCTACAAAATTTGCCACTTTTTCAGCACCTAAGCCCCTTTCAGACTAGACAATACACCAAGGGATATTTATAATGCAAAATAATGCAATACCAGACTAAATCTAAACTAATAGCAGCTGATTAAAGTGTCAAAATCACTAACAGCCTGGTTTAAGTTCTTGAACAGTAAAGCTGAAATCTCAGACTCCAACCTGCGGACGGCTGCGTTGTGACAAAACATTCAACTGCAGCTGATTAACTATGACTCAGAGTGAACACTCACCTGTTTGTAATGAAAAACAATACTTAATTGTTCTTAATTGCGCTACTTAATTGTAATAACCTTTTAATTTCGTTGTACATTGTGCGTGTATAATGACAATAAAAAGCATTCTATTCACAGAATGATTGTTAGATCCTGATCAATCCTTTCTTCATGTCTACTGTTGCTCAGTGCTTAAGTATACCAACATCTTTCTCTCTGGAGACACTTGTGGATCCTAACTCTCTCTAAAGCTGCAGGTATTTAAAAAGCTCACAGGGATTCATTCTAAACAGCTGTAACAAACAAACTTCAGTTCGTGTTGTGGGGGGAAAAAATCTCAAAATACATTTATCATTAATCCATCAGCTGTTAGTGTCTGTTTTCATTGTAGTAAGGTTGTATTATTATGGATATTTCATTTTGTAGCCTAATAGGTTTTAAATTGTAGATCAAAGTAAGTGACAAAGGTGGGCTGTGATTTTGGCACTCCAACAGGGCATCTCTGATATTTTGGAGGACTATTGGTGCTGAAATGTGGAAAAATCCGTCTCATTGCTTCTATTTGTTCATGTGATGGCTCAGTTCAGACTTGTGCCATGTTAAAAGAGATATGACAATGTTTCTATGTCTGACCTAGTAAGATTGCTGGCACAAGTTTTACCTTAACATGACCAGTATGTGAACTCACATATGAAGCTGATACGTTACACTGCCAAAGGTTTAACTTAACAGGGTGCATGTCAGTAAGGGGCTCCATCCTACTGAGCTGAAAGAGGAACCCACAAGTTTCTGTAACATTTCTAACTTTTGCAACACCTAGACTCATTTTACCGTGCTGTAAGAAGTTCACATTGGAAAGTATGGTGTAACACCTTCAGCCGGAAATATTGAATTTTCATTGTGAGATTAACTCAGCAAACTCCAGGTTTATAAAATATTTTTAAAATGTGTGTATGTTGTAAATCTACACATGGTTTGGTGTTTAGGCATGAGCATAGTAGAGAAATCGTCCCTTCTGTATACCATGACCTTTGGCGATGGGTAGACTTAAGAAGTTTATGCATCATCAGTTTAGGTTTATGTTCACACATTAATTCATGAGATAATTCTGCAAAACTTACCTTCCATTCACTGGCCATGTTCGTGTGATATCACTTACATAGCCAAAGTATTCACAACCACCATCAAGCAGAACCATTTCACCATCCTGATGGAAGAGACAAAGAGGGGGAAAAAACATTGTGAGCCCTTTAAGCTCATCACTTTAGAATCATGCGAACCACTCATCATTCTCGCCATGCTTCTCTAATTTGTTTATTGCACCTTACATGCAGTTATTACCTTGATAATCTGGTTGTTGTTTATGTAGTGCAGAGTGTTAGCTCGATTCCCTCCAGCAACCACGGGGGGATAGGCCAGGAAGTTGGCACCATGGATCCGATTCTCAAAATCAAACTGAAACAACAGTTAATGTTAAGAAACGCCTCCTATTTGAGAAGAGACTGTGAGCTGCACATTTGCTTTAAGTTATTATGGCATATAAAAATGCGATTTCTGTTAAAATGGAATTTACTTTTTCAATTTGCTGCAAAACAGAGCTAAAAACCAATCCAACCAGCAGTAACTGCACATTTTCCCCCGTAGATATCTGAAAATGAAGCTTAATACCTCTAACGACTGTACATCTTGGTAATACATTTAGTTTAGCTATATAAAATCAGAAGGTGGTGGCTATTTTAAATTCATTTATGATGGGGCAAACTCAACTAAACTCTGCCAAGGCCAAGCAGGCGTCAATTGCTGTTATCTTAGCTTTGACTACAGTAATTACATAAAAACATTTTAAAAAACACCATATAAACATGTTAACAAGGTAAAAAAAACTTGTTTTTCCACTGGCGAGGATCTTTAATTTGTTTAAATGGAAAGGAAAGCCAAAGAAGGCTATTTTGCTTGTAATGCTGCATTGTCTTTTTTAGAATTAATCCTAAACAGTTGGAAGCAAAAAACAAAACTTCAGCTTCTGTTAACATAACTCAACCATAATCGGAAATTATTTGATCTACTTGTCCAACACCACAGACTCTGAATCAATGAAATGGTAACAAATAACAGAGAAAATCTCAGGTTTCCAGCTTTAATAGTTCCTCAGATATTGCTGCTCAAACAGCCACAAAAATGTGCTGAAAGTTGGTCGACAAGCGATTATTGACAAAAATATCTCAGAAAGTTTTTAATATATGAAGCTAAAATTCCACGAATGTCGTTATTAATATTCATAGTTTATGATAACAGAAGGAAGGTAATCAAAGGAAAATTTGCATCTCCAGTTTCTAGTAAAAATGTAGATTTTATGGAGATAAAATAACTATCCCAAAACAATTAACTGCCTTTCTGTCTGTCACACTCTTGTTCATGGTTGTGTCTACTACTTTTTGCGACTCAACAATGGAGGAAATAATTTATTGTATGTTCACCAATGAAGACTAATGCAACTGAAACAATTAAAATAATATGAAAAAGTTCAACATTCCACATCAGTTATTGAAGAAAGCAAGAATATGTTCAAGACTGACTTTATGAAAAGAAAAATATTTCTAGAATTTTACTTTTTTAACTTTTACAATTATGGCCTACAACTGAATAAATAAATAACATTTTAAAATATCAGAATATTTAGTTTGGAGTTTAAGTACGCTGGTATTCACACAGTATAAATACAGTGTATCTATGGGTATAGTTCTGTACATTTATGGGGAAAACTGCTGACTTAAAAGTTGTCCATAAGGTCGTAGCTGAAAGGACTGGCTGCTGACAGAGTGCTGTATCCAAGCATATTAGTGGAAGGGAAAAGTCTGGTAGGAGAAGGTACACAAGCAACAGGGATGACAACAGCCTTGAGAAAATTGTAAAAAAAAAAAAAAAAAAAAAAAAAAAAAAAAAAAGGTCGATTCAATAACTGGACAGTTGCTCAGTGCTCCAAAGTCTTCTTTTCAGATGAAAGTAAATTTTGCATTTCATTAGAAATCAAGGTCTTGGATCCTGGATAGTGGTGAGGCACACAACTCAAGATGTTTGAAGTCCACTGAGAAGTTTCTGCACTCTGTGATGATTTGGGGTCTCGTATCATCTGCTTGTGTTGGTCTACGTTTTTTTATCGAGTCCAAAGTCAACGCAGCCGTCTACCAGAAGATATTAGAGCCCTTTCCGCTTCCATCTGCTGACAAACTTTATAGTCATGCCGATTTGCTTTTTCAGCACCTGCCCACAACGCCAAAACTACCACCAATGGTTTGCTGACCATGATATTGCTAGCCAACTCGCCTGGCCTGAACTCCAAAGAGAATCTGTTGGGGTATCGTCAAGAGAAAGATGAGAAACACCTGACCCAAGAATACAGACGAGCTGAGGGCTGCTATCAAAGCAACCTGGGCTTCAACCTCAGTAGTGCCACAGCACAGTAATATGAGGTAAAGGAGCCCCAACCAAGTACTGAGTGTATAAATGAACAGACCATTCAAAAGCTGGACATTTTTGTCTTGTAAATCCTTCCATCATGAATTTCTAATTTTCATGAGATACAAGACATAATCATCAAAAAAAAAGATTGAACTATTTCACTTAAATCAATGTAAGTCCTACTGACCAATATTTCCATACTTTTGCTTTGACTGAATAATCAACAAACAACACTTGTGGTTGCATTAACTACAGAATGAGCATGATCAATCAAAGGCATAAAGATAGTAACAGGCCACACATGATAGCAGGCAGTGAAAAGTCGCATTCAGGTCATTAAAGGCAGCCACCTTAGCAAAGAGCACAGCTTCATCCACTTCCCCTCGAGACAGAGCCATCGTCCTCCTAAAAGCCTGAAAGACAAGGATTTGAGTTAATGCACTTGTAAATCTGTTTGATTTCCACATAGGTTTAAAAGTGTTGGACAAAGTGAAGCAGACACTGTCACATAGCAAAGAAAATGACAGTGACACACCTGTGCTGTGATGCGACCCGCTTCCTGCATGAGGGCCACCTCTGCTGAGCTCTTGAGGGCCCTGAGAGAATGTATGAGGGGTTTGAGAGTCCGCGGTGTTGGCCCCGCCTCCAGGATGGGGCCCACGTGAGCCTGGTGGAGCCGAGGGTGTGCGGGCTGCGAACCATCGTACCACAGCTGAGTACCTGAAAGGATTGGAGTACAAACAAAAAAATGACAACAGTGAAGTTCAGGCCCGAATTAGTTAGTGGTTGAATGTCAGCTACTTTTGACCTCTGCCAGCTTCTTTCAATGCAAAGGACCAGTGGCTTATCTATAATGGCCCATTCATGTACACAGACCAATAAGCGGTCTGCGTTGGCGGTCTGTTCATACTAGAATAGGGCCTTGCTGGTCTGCTAAGCGGCCGGTTGCATTCATCATATCTAATACAGTGCAAATGGGAAATGGTCTGCACTAATACAGTGGTGGAAAAAGTTTTTGGATGGATCTCATTTTCATCTCTGAAGAACTTTCAAATGTGCTAGCTTTATAAAGACACGAAGCACAGCAACAAAACTGTGTCTTGACAAAAAGCATGATGTTCATTAGTGGATCACTGGTACAAAAATGACTCAATACTCAAAGTCTCTTATGTATTTTTATGGAACCAATCAATTTTAAGTTTTAATGGCTTTTTTAGGATTTGCTTAGTATTTTGGCTGTGACTGTAAAAAAATAAATTGCACTTGAAGATCTAAGAGTGATTCTCAGTGCAATATTTCACAAAATCATGGAGTGTCCAAAAACTTTTTTCCACCACTGTATAGCACCTTTCTATCGTAGTGGTGCTCAAAGCGCTTTACAATGTCTGTGTGTGTGAATTCACCCATTCACACACACATTCACACACACATTCACACACCAATGGCGGCAGAGCTGCCATGCAAGGTGCTACCTGCCTTTGGGAGCGACTTGGGATTCAGTGTTTTTGACCAAAGATTCTCATTTGATTATTCAGTCAAAGCAGATGCATGTGAAGAGTTCGGGGATCAAACCCGCTCTACCACCTCAGCCACAACCGTCCCAACAACACACAAGGAACCTGCAGCTGGTTACAGATTACGCTACAGCAAGATATCACAAAGCACAGCGTGTGAACATCCTACTTTATTTGGACTCAAAGACAAACAGTCAATGGAAATGCATTTACTCAACTTACATCACACACACCCCTGCGGATGTTGAAAGCATGAACTGTCATTAAGGATTCATCTCTATCATGGTGCTTCTTTACTAGCTGAACTCACATAATGCCCTCTACTTGCAAACACAGAAGTGCCTAAATGGGTCTAGGAGACTCCCCCTGGTAGCACAACCAGGTACTACAGCTAATCTTGAATACTTGATGTGTGTATTCTCAAGGAGAATGGTATCAGCTCATTCAAAATACAGAATGACAAATGACATTAGGACATCCCTAGATCATCTATATTTATATATAGTCAATGATTGCATGAATATAACTGTCAGCTTTCAATGAGAAGCCTGCTTTTGTTTCTGTTACGTCCTCTGCTACTGGTGGTTGGTGATGGACTTTATACAGCCTCTGGATGGCACGTGGGGACCTTATTGACTACAACTTGCTGACGACTGAGCTCCAGTTTTCACCTGGGATTCATCAGGACTGATTAAGCCTGGAGCTCCAGACCTCCTCCCAGCCCTGGTCCTCCACACCTCCCGACCCATTAGATTGGTCTGCCACCATGATGCCTCCTCCCACAAGCCGCACCTGAAGAGCTTAAATACTACAGCCAAACTTTTGTTTAGATCGTCTTCTTGCACTGTTTGTATTAGTTTTTGATACTTGTGGTGGGTGTTCTTCCTGTATTTAAGTTTGGCTAGGGAGTTTAGTTGTTTTGTGTTTAGCTTAGTTACAAACTCTGTTCGCTTTCGTTCTTTGATTTGGCAACATCCACCAGTCCTGTGTTCTTTATATGATCATTTTTATGTTCAATTAGCCATCGAACAATAAAATTTATTCACCTGAACCATTAACTGGTTATTTTGTTGCATCCAGCAACCCTAGAGGTTGGATGGTAACCGTTTCCTTGTAGGTGAAATTAAATATCCATTATTAAAAAATTACCACAAATCTGCAAGTTATCACTGAAAATTCATACTAAATGCAAAGAGACATTTCTGCTGGATACGTGTCCACACTCCACCCACCTTTAAGGCTCTTGAGTACAACACCTAGTTCTTCTGTGCTATGAACTCTCTCTATGCCGGTCAAAGCTGCTGCCCCATCCTTCCCAGACCGCGGCCCGTCCCACAGTTCTCTTCCTGGATCTCTGCGGGGAACAAACAGGATGGCCTGGTCCGGTCGATTTTTCCCATAAAGAACCAAGGCACTGTCAGGCTCTAGGAAGCCGCTGAGGTAGAAGAAGTCCTGAGAAACATTTGGTTGCAGGTTAACTGGTGAATACTTGCTAAAATTACAAACAATGAGCCAACTGACAAGAGCAAAATCATTGATGAAGATCAATAAATTCGACTTGGAAGCAGTCACCTGGTTCTGGTGGAAGGGATAAGGGATGTCGTTGGTCATGTAGCGAGTTGGATGGGATAAGACGATGACCACATGGGTGCCAGAGGAGGCAGAAGGTCCCAGCCTGTCTGCCTGGGCCTCGATAAGTGAGGCCAGCCGGTACCTGCGGAGCTCGTATTCAGTCTGGCTCAAACCAGGACTCACCTCCCCTGAGGAGCAGAGACAGCACAAATCCTACGTCCCTGAAGAAATAGTTGAGCTGGTTCTGAACGTTACAGACTATATGCAGAGTAGGTATTCCCCAAAAAGTATAAATTTACAAGGTTAGCACTCCACTGTGAACTATACTCACCATGTTTGATGAGGTGTGGATGAGTGAAAGGGCTGGGTTGGCCAAGGTATCGAGGTGGAATCGTCTTTGGCTTCAGACTTCCTGGTTTCACAGAAATGCTTCTGCATGGGAACCAGATACGTCCTACAGACAGCAACACAGCACACACTGAAAACACTTCTGTTTCCTAAAATATAGTCTGACTCAGAGGATGTAGAAGGTGGGCATAGGCCTGCGATTAGTCGTCTGCTTGATGCGGCTTTCTCCTCACTTCCCGCTATCAACATGTTACCGTTTTCAAAATCCCGTTCACCATGGGAAACAACAACTACGTAAGGCAGCCTTGCTATGTTTTTACGGTGGATGATTCAATTTACTGACAGCGCTTGCCTCCGTGTGTTCAAATGTTCCACTAAAACAATTCCTTCCTGTCACTATTTTACAGAAACACTGTCACTACATGCTTTGCTTAGGCACTGGGCTCTTCTCTGTCACTCACTAAACAGAGTAGATGCAGACAGCGGTGTATATTAAACCATTTTAACATTTAATAGTTAGAGTTGATGTGTGTTGCAAATATCTGTAATTCTTCGTACTCGAAGAGAACATTTCAGATATCTACTGTGTCATTCTCTCAGGACAAATGTCATCGCTGTTACCATTCGAGGATATCTGCAACTGAATTGTGACTACTTCAAATATCTAAAGTTTAATTCCGATTAGCCACAATTGCAGTATAACATATCTTTAATCTCAGTTCAGCATATCTGCATTGTCCTTTTGAGACATCTTGAATTAAATGTGAACTATTCAGAATGATGTTACGGATACCTTGAAATGGATTTATGACCAGTTAAAATGTAATTACAGATATCTTGACTTGCAGTTTCAAATGGGTGAAATGACATTGCAGATATCTGTAGTTATCTCAGAAGCTATGTTGAGTGGGAGGTGGGGACAAAATGTCTTCTTAAACATTATAGCACTGCAACCGTAACTGCGTATGACAGATGTTCATAATGTTTTGCAGAGAAAAGACAGTTCATAAAATGTGAACATTTTCAGAAGGTACTTTTTGCATAAAAGCAAAGGGAAATATTTGGAGTTGTTTATAGGTTATTATGCTGTGATGTTACTGGTCCTGTATGTGGTCCCTGAACGAAAATGAATTTGACACTCCTGACCAAGACAGATTTAATTTGAGACAAGTGACCTGAAATGTCTCTAGTAGGTGAATGGAATTCAGCTTGCTGTATAACAAGAAAAACGTGCATTTAAAAAACTCTACTGCAACACATCTTTTTTTCTCCAGAAACAAACCCATTGCTACATATTGACAAAGCACGTGTCCAGTTTGAACTATTTTCTTCTGTAGAAAGAGACTGAATTTCTCCTGTTTGCAGTCTGATCTGTGAGAACCAACCTCACATAATAAGAGCTCCCTGAGTATCACCAGGTGAAAATCAATGCTTATTCTGCAGTTGACAACAACATAGCCAGCTGTTTTTCCATAACACTAGTAGGCGTAGAATAGTTAAATTAATGTAAATTAGGGTGACCAATAATATAAAGTCATGAAAATGTCCTGGTTTTCATTGGGCCACTAAATTGAACTAAAACTAACAAATTTTTTTAAAATTAGTTTTTCGAAGTTTGTGAGAGCTACTTTTGTTAAAGATGGATTGCTAATATAGCAGAGTTATTTATTTTCGAATACAGAAGAGACATTATTACTATCATTATTTATGAAACTTGTCACAATAAAACATGTTGAGTAACCTCTGAAAAGCCTGTCTGAATTTGTGTCTTTGGTTATAGATAGTATTTGGTATTAGAACAATTTTCTATCCATACAGAGGAGGCATACTTTAAATTTAGGTTTATAATAGTTAAGCATCGATACGTAAATACTATTTCACAATTGCAGATGTATGTACATGTCATTATTTAAGTCCTGTTGCTCCAGCTGTGATGGGTATAAGGTGGATTTAAATCCACCATAAAAGTGCAGTAAAGTAAATACCTGAAACCTGTAGTAAAGCACCGTACTTGGGAGCTAGCTAGGCTCACCTCCACTCCAGGTCCGCCGAGCCAGCAGCCTGACAGCCGACCGGACCGAGCCGCCGGCGGAGGGCAACATCACCGCTGAGGACACCGAGCAGTCACCGCATGTCGTCCCGCTGCGACCACGCAAAGTCACCGTCAGACGAGCAGAAAGTAGCCCTATTTACGGAGACACACGGCGGTTTGTTCTTACAGCTTACCAACGTTTAAACCACAACAGAGAGCAGCTTTATATCCACCGGTTGACAGTTAGCTCCACTAGTTCGCTGCTCTCGTGTTTGCTACCCACGTTTAGTTAAACTGCTGCCCGGAGTTTGGTTTGTCAGGCGAAGCAGCTTCTTCTTCTTCCTAATAGTGGTAGAAAACTGCAACTGCGCATGACCGCCACCCTCTGGCCTGGAATGATCATTGCAATGACTCACGTAACACTTAAGATAATTATTTAATGTTGATATTTTATTTCTTATTGCTTGTTTTTAATGCACCATCCAGCGGAAGCTATTTAGATTTTCGTCATGCCAGCATGCATGATGACAATGAAGCCATTCTATTCTATTCTATTCTATTCTATTCTATTCTATTCTATTCTATTCTATTCTATTCTATTCTATTCTATTCTATTCTATTCTATTCTATTCTATAAACTTTATTCATCCCGAAGGAGGTTGTTTTGCCAGAGTACAATACAATAAACAAAGGTTAGTGGAATATATACAATTACATAGGGGTTAGTAGTAAAATGGAAATAACAAAAAATACAAAATGCAAAGTGTCTAAAAGTCTTTGTGTGAAGTGTCTTAAGTGGGTAAAGTGTCTAGAAAAAGCAAAAATAAAAATAAATAAATTAAATAAAATACAAGTGCAAAATGTAAACTGTAGACTAATAACAAGAAACAGATTAACAGAAAATGAACTGAAAGTATTGCACCAATGTATTATTAATCCTCCTGTTGTCATGGTTATGATCCAAAAATGTCAAAAACCCTAAAAATTTCAGTAAACATTACTTATATCTCATTAATAATTCCATTACTAACCATTTTTATCAATATTTAGTGCAGTGGTGTTCTTTACCTCTCACGGATCATGGTTCAATGATGATAATTCACTTGTTTGTTTTTTTAAGTAATAAAGCAACTTAAAACTTTTTTAATGTACATTGGAAAGACCTACATATAAAATATAATATTTTTACATGACATTGATCTTTTTATTTTTTTTAAATTTTACTTTACGTTTTGAATCTTTTCTTCATGGAGTGATGTTGATAAATGAACACGAGACCCCTCTTCTGTTCAGGGTGGGTTTGGAAATATGTTAAATGAACCATTTTATATGTTGATTACACTACAGCAAGTTTCATACAGAAAAAAAAATACTTTTAACAATTTTTTTTCTGATTTTTTAAACATAAAAATGGGTCAGCTTTGACCTACAGCATAACAGGAGGGTAAATGAACTAATCCAAATTTTCTCAATATAGAAAATATATAATATATGTAGGTTGGTGTATTATATTCTTGTTATTTTATGTATTTTACCAGTACTGCACTACGTCTAATTTTTTCATCTTTTGAAATGTTTCTTTTTTATCATATATCATATTCTGTTACTTGATTTCTAAATTGTACTGATAATATTGTATAGATAAGCCTGTTTTAACAATGTCAGCAACTGTATGTGTTATCCCTCATTTTCAAATATGAAAAAACATTTGTGCAATAATAATAATAATTTCGAATTCCCACCATTCTCCAATTCTAGAACTTCATTTAGCACTCTTGTAAATTTTAAACCACAACAGCATTTTTTGTTATCTCTAGCCCATTTATTTGTACTGAAAATGATTGGTTGTGATGGATTAGCAGGGTTTGTGTGGGTTTAATTTAACTTTTTACATATTTAATTGAAATTAACTTCATACAGTGACCGCCTGGAATCCAAATAGGACAAAAATTAAGGCTCTTCTGTATTTATGAATGATTTGCAGCACTGAGAAGTCCTGTGTATCTAACTTAAACTGACTGTGGCTTCTGTATGTCCTGTAACTACCTAGAAGACCGAATTCAGGGTAAACAAGTCCTCAAACCTCTAAGTGTAATCGCCTGTGTATTTATTAAAATTTTCATAGATCGTTTACACTGTTGTATTTATCAAAGAATTGAAATATATATATAAAATAATAAAATTAACCAAAAAAAAGGAAAATAAATGAGCTGTCAATCCAGTTGAAGCTAACGCTGTAGAATAAAGGTGACACTGTGGAATAAATTTTTATGCCCTGAACGTGACCTCTCAGGAAGAATTATGAGCAAGCACTGGTCAAGTTATATGTCTCAGAGGTTATATATATATATATATAATATATAGCACCCTTAAGAACAGCGGTCACACGGTGTTTTGACAGTCAAAACATGCAAACAGACAATCAAGCCTGATACAAGGAGACAAGGGAGCGCAGTCAAAGAAAAATAAATAGTAAAAATGAATAATTAGCTAGATTAGCATGCATATCAAAGACAGGAACTAGGCAGTTTAAAAATTGAACAATAAGACTAAAGGTTAAAAGTTCGAAATTAAAAATAAAAAAAATCTGAGAACTAAAGAAATAAAGATGACCTCCCATCAAAGAAGTATTCAGCTAAAATTAAACGAGAGAGCAAATAAAACAAGCACTGTTCATTCCCTGACCTTGTGCTGAACACAGGTGTGTTATGCATGTGTAAGTTATGTACAGATACTGACTCGCCTGACCTAAATATTTAGCGGGTGGCGGGAATTGATCAAACTTTGAAACACCCCCACAATTTAATCAATTGTTCCTTGTGTCATTTCCGATAAGTCTGCAACGCTGTATTTGTAGTTGGATCGCAATCATGTGATCATCAGGAAGCAGCTGAGGTAATGTTCACTTGTCATGGTTACAGTGACGCCATGCCGCTATCTCAATGGGAAATCCTTAACAAGTCTGTAGATGCAGACTATAAGCCGCAATCATGGCCAAAATCTAATCACTTGGTCCTTGTGTCATTTCTGACCTTCCCTGAAAATTTAATCCTAATCCGTTGGTCCATTTTTGAGTAATGTTGCTAACAGACAGATGGAAAGAAGGATTCATGTATGCCGATCATCACATAACTCTGCCGCGTTCCTTGACGGAGTAGTAAACAGGGCATAATACAGAATGGAACACTAAAACTCATCAAAGCTAAAAATAAACTTCACATAAAAGCAAATCTATAACAGCAGAGTTTCAGAAGTGATTTAAAAGAAATGTCAGGAAAATTCTTCAGTGGAGTCCTGACTTCTCCAAATTAACACTCAGAGTCGTCTCTCAAGTCAAAGCAAAGTTTTACTTGCGGCAAGGAGGCAACATGAACAGAGTCTGAACAAGTGACTGACAAAGGTGAGAAACAGCACAGCTTTTATACAGGCACATAAGCATGAGTTACACATCTTTGCATGTGTTATCTTTGGGTCGCTGCCAGTTAGGAGTTGGTTCCTCTTTACAGCGCTTCATGTAAAATTACTGAGCACAGCTTCATATGAGTTACACACCACACAGTTATATGGTATTACAATGAATAAGAACATTTAATCATAAAATACAGAAGTAAATTAGAATATTTTGTGGAAATGGTACATTCATAACAACTAATCTTACAATTCTATAAGTTCTTAATGTGCTTGAATGTTGTACCAACAATAAGGAAATACTAATAAAAATAGTAACTAACATTTTTATTATCATTTTTATTGTATTTATTTATTAGGAGATAAAAATAAGACACTTGTATGTCTTCTATAATTAGAAATGTAGCCTGGCTTAGCTTTGCTGCCTGACAGGCGCGGCTCAGGGCATAATCAGACCCCAAACTGTCGGTCCGTCCGGTAATTCGCCTGAATGAAAACAGAGGAGCGACGCCACTCTCGGTGAAGCAGCTTTCTGGCGACTAAACTCGACTGCAACCGAACGCTGTGCTGTCTTCTCGGGTGTCAACGGTGCACATCTTCAATCGGGTGGGTAACCTTTCGGGTTTAGAAGTGTGTGTGCAGCTACGGAGTGTTTTCTCGAACGGCGGCCCGTGTTTCGGCGAGCTAACGGCGTTATCATGCGTCAAACGCTCATCGCGTCACGGACGGGTTGACATTTCTCGAAACTTCTGGCTTTCGACCGTTTAAATGGTTAATACTAGTAGTTGTTTTGGCTGCTAGACTCTGAACTGCCCGTGTTTTTTGGGGGGTTTATGCAGGGTTTAAACTGAGCTAAGAGCACGCGTTCATTCAATCCCTGTTAGCATAGTTAGCTTACCAGCGCGGATGTAAACGTTAGCCGCTGTAAACACAACCAGGATTTGGCTGATTTGTTGTGGGTTTTTTTCCCCTTGGTTTGCAGAGCTCCGTGTGCTGGGCGTGACACAGCAGCATGGACCCACGAAAAGTGTCCGAGCTCAAGGGCTTCGTGCAGTTGTGCGAGTCCAACCCCGGGATCCTGCACCTTCCAGAGATGAGCTTCTTCCGCACCTGGCTGCTCAGGTTAGTGCGTGATTGAGCCCATGTGGACTCACTGTTCGGAAATGATTATAGAGGATTTATTACTACATAAAAAGTCACAAGGGTATTTAAATATAGTCTGGAACTGACTACAGTGTCACCACGTGTCCTGGCCCGCCCCCTCCCAGTATAAAGAGAGCTGGTTCAGTGGTGGGCACAGAGCTGGACTCTGGTTTCAGTAGCAGAGAGGAAGACCTTGGAGAAGATCCCCACAGCATCCTCTGCACAGGACTGTGATCAGGCAGAGGAGTGTGTTCAGCTCCAGGCTGCTGTCTCTGACCTGCTCCACAAACAGGGACTCTTTTGTCCCCCATCAGACTGTAAAACTCATCACTGAGTGGTCGGGGGGGGGTCTCAGTCATGATCACATTAGGACTGATCCAATGCGATTGTAAGCACCGTATGTAGATTACGACAACTGTTTTTGTACTGCCTGTCAAAATCACTTTCAATCACTGTGCCATGAGAGGTGTAAATACTGTCTATTGACTGTTAATACATTAAGTGTTTCTAGAGATTTTAAAACTACAATTGTTCTGTTTATAGTACAATATAGCACCACGTTTTCTTCAAGTATATGCTATCCTTTGATGCTAATGTTGCTAAATAAATAAAAAAATATATTCAATAGTCTTTCTGTCCGTTGAGAAATTATTTTAAAAAATGTTAAATTGAAAAATCACCTTCAGATATCGGTTTTGGCCTATCGCGTAAACTAAATGCCTATTAAAAATCAGGGTTATTGCACCAATCATTGATCTGTAATTTTATTTTGCAGCATGGGGGCGACAATACCACCCCCACCTGAGACAAAGGGTTCATGCCAGGTGACACTTTCATATTATTATTATGCTATTTATTTTATGTTTTTGATTATTCATTTTTTCTGTATTTAACTAACCCTTTATTAAACTAATTTGTTCTCAGAAGTACAAAAAAATGTGTTAACGGATGCTTTCTGACTTGTAGGGCGGTTGTCCGTGTGGTCCCCCTCCCACAGCCGCTTCCCCACCGGAGCCGGAGCCTCCTGTGCTGTCTGAGAGTGAGGAGAGTGAAATAGGTACCGTATGTCTACCTCAGCCATTAACACACATTTCTTTAGCCACAGCTCTGGAATTAGGACTATAAATGTTTTTCTGCAATCTGTGGTTTTGATGGACAGACGGTAAATTTAACGAAATCTGCTTACGAGCACCACTAAGACTCAGTCGTCACTTTAGTTGATATAAAGACCCAAAAAAAGTGTTAAAACTAGTGGTGGGACATGATTAAACAATTTATCTAATTAACTAGCAGCTTTGTAATTAATTGCATTTTTGTCAAATAGCAATATTTGACACAATAAGCAAAGTTTTTCAATTCGAATACATTTTGGTTGACAACTGAATCAATGAATAGACACGTATGTGTTCTTAAACAACAAACATTAGCCACGGCTTGTTGGCTGGTAACTTCCAGCAAAGTTCTGGTCCCGGCCAAATAACATGCCCACATTTTTATACATGGATTTTTTTTAAAGATTATTCTGATATTTTATTTTACGAATCCCAATGCTTGGAGAGTGGTGTGACCAGTCAGACCCTGGAGGAAAATGCGTTACTTACCTACCCTATAATGTATTTGTTGGGTTTATGTGTTTTGTTTTTTAGAAATCGACAAAGAGGGAGTGATCGAGCCAGACACCGTTGAGCCGCAAGACATGGGCGAGTTTGACAACACTGAGGTAAAACGTTTAGCATCTGTCATGTAAACATAGACTCACATGGAAACATGAGTTCAACGAAGATTAAAGGTATGGAAAACAACCAAACAGGTTTAGTTTGAATATCTTCGTCTATACCTCTGCTTTAGGTCACAGAGGAAATGATGGATCAAGCCAATGAGAAGAAGATAGAAGCCATTAATGCTCTTGGAGAAGGTGGGTTGATAGTCTGTTCAGACTGGGCAGACACAATTCCTGTATTGATTAGCTAAATGGAAAGCTAAATTGAATTAGATTCATAATATCCAACACTCATTTCTGTCCTCTTACAGGTGACCTGCAGAAAGCTCTGGATCTTTTCACTGAAGCTATCAGGTTCAACCCCCGTTTAGCCGTCTTGTACGCCAAAAGGGCAAGGTGAGAGTCCTCTTTGTCAGTTAATTCAGATTGTTCCTACGGGCTCCTCAGTTACACCGTCTTTTCTAAATGGAGATAATCAGTTGTCCCTGTTGTCTTAGTGTCTACATCCAGATGCAGAAGCCCAACGCAGCAATAAGAGACTGTGACAGAGCCATCAGCATCAACCCAGACTCTGCACAGCCGTACAAGTGGAGGGGAAAAGCTCACAGGTACGAGAAATCTGGTATTACACAGCTGCTTTCCAATGTTTAAAGTTAACAAACATGTGGCCATGATGTAACATGTCCTCATTTACGACCCTCAGTGTAAACATTCACAAATATAACCCAACATTAACTCCAACTCTTGCTTGGAAACTGATGTATGATATTTGATTTTTATTTATTTTTTCTTTTCTACTGGAATGACCCATTGCTTGTGCCATCTGGTTGGTGATCTGACACCACTGTTTGTGTCTGCTGCAGGTTGCTGGGTCACTGGGAGGAGGCAGCCAAGGACCTGGCTATAGCCTGTAAACTGGACTATGACGAGGACGCCAGTGCGATGCTGAAGGAGGTCCAGCCAAAGGTATCACGCCTGAGGAGAGGGGAAATAAAAAAAAAAAAAAAAAAAACAACCCTTGGCAGCATTTTCATTTGTGTGTAGAGACGATGATGTAGATGTGTGAAGCAGCACCATAGAGCAATGCTGAAGTCATGCCCGCATGAATCTGATCCAACCACCTAGCAACTGGTAAGGAATCAAAGAGGATGACTAGGGCTGCAGCTGTCAATTATTTTAGTAACCGAGTATTCTATCGATTATTCTGCCGATTAACGTACAGAAATAACCGTCCTAGTGGAACATGGGCCGACATCTGTGCTGTATTGTACATATACAGTATAGTATAGGAGTATTATACAGTATAGTATAGGGGTATTATACATATACAGTATAGTATAGGGGTATTATACATATACAGTATAGTACATTTATAGTATAGTACAGGGGTACTGTATATATATAGTATAGTACAGAGGTATTGTGTATATATATAGTATAGTACAGGGGTACAGCACATATATAGTATAGTACAGGGGTACTGTATATATATAGTACAGGTGTATTCTACATAGGTAATATAGTACAGGGGTATTGTACATGCATAGTACAGTACAGAGGTATTGTGTATATATATAGTATAGTACAGGGGTATTGTACATGCGTAGTACAGAATATATATATTATACTACAGGAGTACTGTACAATTATAGTACAGGGATAGAAAAGCTGCGCTGGTTAAAATAGAAGGATCCTGTCAAATTTAAAATCCCCTCATAATTTGTTGATCATAGGACTGTATAGGATGAAGTCTGGATCCAGACTCAAACCGCAGTCTGCCAGTTAGTGACCTCAGGTCTAGTGTATAACGGATTAAACAAAGCCTTGATTCAGAGAATTTTGCCTCGAGGAGTTTTAGTCATCGAATTACTCCAATAACTTGAGGAATTGTTTCAGCTCTAATGATAACGCTCCCACATATGAGTTTGCAGTACATCATTCTTGTCATCTTTCCCTTCTTCCAGGCAAACAAAATCGTGGAGCATAGACGCAAATATGAGCGCAAGAGAGAAGAGAAGGAAGTTCGAGAAAAGCAGGAGCGGATAAAGAAAGCCAGAGAGGAGCATGCACGGGCCCAGAGGGTGAGTTACTCTAAGGGTTTCTTATTTCAGACTGAAAAAGGACATTTTTCAGAGTCCTCATAAAAAAAAAAAATAGACAAAACAACCAGAAATGTCTGCAATGTGTCCAACACTGATACATTAGTGTCATTGTTATGTTTTGCAACAGGAAGAGGAGGCACGACAGTATGGTGGAGGATACTTCCCAGGTAGGGGGATGATCTGAGCAGATGTAGTTCTATAGTTCACACTCCTTGACTTTTTTATTATATAATATTGCATGCTGTAACATTCAAAGTCAGAACGATGGGTGATTCTTAGTGGATCATTTCTGACAATTACAGGTCATCTCTATTTAAAGTCACATGTGTAACCTTCTTATAGAGTATTTCTCAGTGTTGCGGGCTTCATTGTCCGTTCATCAGATGGACTGATTGCACCAGTCATCAAGTATCTGTGTTATTGTCCAGGCCCTGCTGGATTCCCAGGCGGAGCTCCTCCTGGCATGCCTGGTCTTGGTGAGCTGCTGAAGGATCCCGAGCTCCTAAATGCCATGAAGGTAATTTCCTGGTTAATCCTTTACATCGGTCCACTTTAGTCCCATGTTTTACGTTACACAGATCGTAAAGGAGTAGACTGTCACTTTAGGAAAACACGGCTCATCAGGTGGGTCTTTTTGAGATTTCATAAGCAGGTAGGACAAAGAATACAAAATCATGAAACTGGTATTGTTAGGGAAGGAAAAGGTTTTATTTCCACACAACAGATTATGTGCATTTGAGCCGTTTGGCAGTGCAGCACAGACGTGGATTTAGTCACATTATCCTGATGTTCACCCAAAGATTAAAAAGCTGAAGAGGGATGATCCCATGTACACTGAACAATCCACTCTTACTGCTCCGTTAGACCCAAACTCTAAAAACTCCACCTGTTTTCTATTTGGTGGACGATGAAATAGTGGTGCACTTGCCAACAAACTGGTCACATTTTGTCAGACTGCCTGCTAAATAGCCAACACACTACTGGATGTAGTGATGGGTGGAGCCCTAGCTTCTGTATATTATTGCTCCTTGTGTGTTTTTGGAGCACTGTTGTATTCATTAGATTTGTTTTTGTTAATTTAGAAAGTACAAAACCCCATTAAACTTGGTTACTAATCTGTACGTACAACAGAAGTGAGTACACCCCTGTGCAATGTCACCTTAAAGTAATTTCATTACCGCTAAGTGAACAGCAAGATATTTGTTGAATGTACGTTTAGGAACTAACAATGTAGATTTATTATATTAACATTGTGGCTCCAAAGTAGGAAATCACTGAGATTCGAATTTTACTTTTTCAATACTGTGTATGTCCACCTTTATTTTTAAAGTCTCAATCCTCCTCTGCGTGGAGAATACCAGCGCTGCACAAATTTCCAAATATTTTTTCAGTGTGTCTTTGCTAGAAGGGTTGTGTTGCTTTACTTTGTCTTTTAAATACCCAAAATTCTGTTGAATTCCACTTGGGTGACATAGCTGGCCACATTGGCCAGCAACCTTATATTTATTATTTATATATCTATACATATTTTAAGGCTTTATAAACCCTCCCCACACTCTTTTAAACACTTCCTATGCTCCTAGATACTTTCTACACTCTTAAAGCTACGTAATTTTAACAACATATAAAATTCTGTATCGGTACTCACCAGTGAATATACTACAACTTAAATGATGAAGATGATGATGAATTAGCTATGCAGTACTGATGACGATGAATGCACAGCCAAGAACAGCATTACAGCTCTTCTGAAGGCGCCACTTCATCAGGCGGTGCAGTATCTTCACCCTCGTCCATAACTTCTGTTTTCTAGTGAAAACAGAAGTTAGACATAGCTGGTGTAGACATAGCTGGTGTCTTTTTCCAAGTGAGGAACATAGTTAGAGGAGTTGTTGGCGCTGCTTTTTCTTCTGGGCGAGAAAATGCTTATTTTACTGCAAAAAAAAGGTCAGTATTAAATATATAAAAAATACCTATGTGCCACAAAATCCCGCGATATGGCAAAAAATACGCGATACAAAATTAGATCTACAGGGGGTACTCGGTTTACGATGTTATTGACCTACTACGTTTCATCATTACGTCGGAACTGGTTACGTGGAACTAGTTGAATACGTCGTCACGTGGCACTATAAGATGGCTTTATTTACATTCGCCGGTTGTACGCCACCTTGGTTTGCGCTACATTCGTTAACTTTTTGCCCTTCATTATGTCTCCCAAGTGTAAGTCAGACTTCTGATGGCAGTGCTTCGAACAAAAGGAAAGTCATCTCCATGGAAGTGAAATTAGATTTAATAAAACGCTGGGAACAGGGCGAAACACTGGCAAACATCAGTCAAGTTGTAAAAACAGTGCAACATATTGTAGTGAACCTCTGTGATGAATGAGTGAGACTTTATCTGGTCTCTCTGGTCGGTTTACTGAACCTTCACACAGGCTAACTGTGGGCTGTAGCCAACACCAAAATAACTACACAGAAACCCCATAACTTGGCTCCAGAATTAGCCGCCGTTAGCAGCTCTCTCTCACTCAACACACTACTGCTGACTCCGAGCCAATCAGAGGTGAGCTAACTAAACATGGCACGTTCACTGACATTAGGTAAATCTGGAACTGAACAATAAACATTGAAACATCAACATCAACAACAATCAGTCCGTTACAATATTCTGTTATCTTCTTGTAAAATGATTCATACATGCATGAAAGTCGTTGGTATTCATGATGTTTCCGAAAAAATGATATCGTGATACACGTAGCGGCTTTGTTTACATTTTCGTTGGAGGTCTGACTTGTGGTGAAAATTGACTTGCGTAGATCAGTAGGAACGGAACTCCGATGTAAGTTGAGGACCCCCTGTATACAATTTAAAAATCCACGTTACGGTGAGACCGCGAAACGTGAACCGCGATATGGCGAGGGACTGTATAACATTTTGTGACTTTGCCTCAGTTCATCACTAGTTAGCGACTTTAGCCTACATTAGCTGCTACTAGCATGACACCCTAAATCCAAACATAGTTAGAAAAATGTATTTTTCATTTCAGTGTCTCCTTAAGGCTGATTTGGAAAATCTTTTGTGACAAAAAGCGACCGTGTCTGTCCTCCGTGTTGAATTCCAGGATCCTGAGGTGATGGCTGCCTTCCAGGATGTGGCTCAGAACCCGGCCAACATCGCCAAGTATCAGAGCAACCCCAAAATCATGGGCCTCATGAACAAGCTGAGTGCCAAATTCGGAGCTTCAGCGCAGCCATAGACGGAAAAAGACCAAAGCGGAGTGGAGGGGGTAGAGTGAATACGTGGTGAACAGTGTGGAGAGCGACGCTTTTCAACAATTACTCACTGTGTGGTTCAAACAGAGGAGCAGGTGACGGGTTAGCTGGTGTGACGTAGAGGAAGTTTTTTTTAAATGTTCTTAATCAGCCTGTTAGCACTTAGCAAACATCTCAATAAAGCAACTCGATGGTTAGGAGTCGGATCCGATCCTTAGACAACCCCTTCAGCTGGGACTTTCCTTAACCAAAGGTTGACGTTTCTTAACCTGTCTATCTGGTACAGCTAAACTGGGAGCATTGAGACGCAAGCATTTCTACAGCCATTTAATACGTCATAACGGTTTAGCTACGTTTGTTGTTTTTTTTTCTTTTTGTGAACAGAGCCGAAATCTCACACACAACTTCGGCACTTTTTGTTATCAGATCTGTTATTATAAATATTAAAAACAATGTACTGATCTTGATGTTTGACCTTGTTGGAAAAATTGATCACAATAATAAAACCTCTGTTGCTGCAAAACAGGTTTGATCTTCCTTCCTGACTACAAAACTGTTTACTTTGTGTTGTATCTCACACTGCAAAACTTCAGAGAATATCTGTTTTTTTGTCACATTGTCATCCAGGAGGACTGAAAGTAACATTTTCTATATCAAATCTATGTACAGTTAATCCATAAATTATACATCCGTATACCGAATTGTGATTTATTGATTTTTTAAAATATTTGACCAATTGGTATTTTCTAGCTGGGACAAGAGAGGAAGAGTTAGAGAAGTAATGACAAACTCTATTAAATGTTTTTGTTTCCCCCCCAAATGGATGGTTCTTTTAACTGCTAACGATCTTTTCACATGTCTCTGCTGGGATTTTAGTTTCACTCCTCTTTGTGACGGTCTCCAGGTGTTTGAGGAGGTTCTTGGTCTACAGTTACCTCCAATGTTCCCTGTAATTTTTCCTGAGTCTGAGCAAACACACAAACTCCCTGAGCGTCCCTTGGACCACTGTGAGCAACATCAGACGTGTGCACTGTGGTCACACCAGCATCACATCCATTCAAGTTACATGGTTCATTAAAAGAATCAAATTACAGCATTTACATTTCTGTTAAAACACTTTGTCAACAGGAGCCAGTTGAAGGCTGCAGTGATTTTAGTGACACTACAATGTATAAGAGTGAAGTTATTGAATATTTGTCTCTCTTTACTGTTGCAGCGGTTTTGCAAATTGCAGACGGACCCTGTTCACTCCATAGACACCAGTGTTATTCCTGTAGCTTGAAAGACAGCTACTTTTGATTAAACTGGGCTTGTAGCACATTGTCTGCCTTGCAACAATGGGAAAGAGGCACCGTTTCTGTTTTGACAACCTATATCTAATGAGTTATTGATGCTGGAAGTCTGAATCTGTGAATATCTTTCCAACTTTACTGAACTTGGGGTCACTACCACCTAAGGAGTGATATATTTAATTTTGAAAAAAGCATTTAGCCATACTTAAAGCTTTAAGTGCTTTATTAACACGGAACTACAATTTATTTATTTATTATACAATTTATGCCATTTATTGATTACATATAGGCTGTTAAATGTTTATTAAAAACTAAAAAGCATTAACAAAAAAAACAACTTAGGCATTTATTGAGTCACTAAAATACAGTAGAGTACAGACCACATCAGCATGATTATAAGCATCCTCTGGTAAATTAACAACCAGATACTGATGTCTCTCACCATATGGACTTCAGGAGATGACTGGGGGATGATAAACTGTGACCTACTGGTTGGGTTCTCTCTGTTCTCATGTTTCTTACATGTTTGTCCCCTGACAGCCGGGTCCTAATGTTTTTTGAGCAACACACCATACTATGATGTTTTTACAATGATGGTTCTACTATGAAACCAGTTTGACATGTTCAGGTGTTCTTTGTGTGAAAACTCAGAGATTTCAGGTATCAGAAGGTGGTTTTCAACTTTCTTTGTTAACTTTCTGCTTCAACTTTAAACTAAATTTCCTTCACTAACCCCGCCCTCTAGACTTCCAGTAAGCTGTGTTCCTATTGGCTGTCCAGGTGGCTGCTTGGTGTTATCAGGAACACCTGAGCAGCTCAGTGTCTTCCTGCTTTATGTGGCTGCAGACAAACATTTCCTCTGCTTCTGTTCACCACTGAACCGAGTTTGGCTCCATTGCTTTAGTTTGTTCTTTAGGCGTTGGCTTGCAGCTTCCAGCAGTAAAATCGTCTTTAATGTGTTTCTTGGTGTGTTTTAGGGCTTTATACTGGATAGTTGTCTTGGTAAATGAGGTTCTTTAGCCACAGTTATCACATGGTGCTAATGTGTGCAGTGATTAGTGGATTTGCTGCAGCTGAGTTGTGTCTTCATCTTGGCTGTAGTGAGTCTTCAGAGGTTTTTGGTCAGACACATTCTGTATTCTTCTTTGAGAACCAAGGTTGGTTGTCCAGAAGGTAAGAGTTCCTGTCCTGATTCTCTGTTCTCAGAGGTTCTCTGGTAGGCTGCAGGAGACTTTAGCGTTTGGGTTGTACTAGTTTGGTTTTTGTATGGTTTCATTTGGACGACTATCTTGAGGCCCCTCCATGTGGTTTAGTGAGGTTTTCTGCAACAGTTCTACAAAGCAACCTGCAGCAGAAGAGACTTTGAGAGTTTTTAGGAAGTTCTGGAGACCAGACTTTAGAGCAGCAGAAACATTTGTCAGCAGTTTGAGCAGGAGAAGGTGAGCTTCAGAGTAGAAATGAGATGGAAACCTTCTTGACCCATGTGGTGAGGTCCTGTACCAAGAGTTTGAGCAGGTTGTGAAGAGTCTGTAGTTCTTTGGTCTGAAAGCACAAGAAGAGTCGACTCATTAAAGGAGAAAACAGGAGATATTGTTGGTTCTTCTGTCGCTCTGCAGTTTCCTTAGACTGAATATCAAGTTTATATTTTGAATGATTTCCCATGTGAGCCCAAGAAGACTTCAATAAACTCCCTCCATCCCCTGGACACAACATATTTTATTACCATGTTAAATCTTTTTTTGTTTTTGTTTTTGAGTTTTAATCATAGTTTTAGCATAGTTTTTTCTCTTTGCTTGTTTAGTTTTGTAATCTGTGTGAAAAGTGCTAAACAAATAAAGTTGAATTGATAAACTGAATAATTGACTAACTCATGATTGTGACAACAGATGTATTTTCATTGTGATTTAAGGGTGTATTTCATTTTTAAGGTTGGGGTTAAAATCTTGACAGAAAAAAAAGATTAAAGAAATAAACTACAGTAAAAAAGCAATTAAATCAAAGGAAAAAAACATTTAATATAATAAAACTTTTAAAAAAGAAAATTAAACATTAAATACAATTAAATTATATTAGACAAAATATTTAGATAATTAAACAGAAGATACAAAACATGTAATTATGAAATTAAACAAAAAATTTTAAACAAAATATTAAACATTAAAGATTAAATATTTTAGATAATTAAACATTTAAAAAATACAATTAAGAAATATTACACATTTAGAAAAATACAAAACATTTAATTAGATTATTAAACCTTTAAAAGTCAAAATATTTAATTAAAAAATTAAATCTTAAAGACAATAAAACTTTAAATAGCAATTTAACAGAAAATACAATGAAGCATTAAAAAAAGAAAATTAAACATTAAAAGGTGGTAAAACATTTAAAAAGAAAAACCTTAACAAAGATTTAATCAAAAAATTAAACACTTGGAAAGAAAAGGAAATTTTTCAAACAAGCCGATAAAACATTTGAAAAAACAACAAACATTAAGAAGACAAAACATTTCGAAATCAGATCAGACATTAGAACAGAATAAAAGGTGAGAAAAGAGCAAAACAAAGCATTTCATGAGAATCAAAATAAAGATAAAACCTTTGAAAGGGCACCAGTTAGACTTTAGAAGATCAAATTAAACACAAGAAACAATAAAATGATCAAAAAGAGCAAAAACAGATAAAGATCTTAAAGCATTTTCTAGTCTGAAATGAAAACATCAAGTTGTTTCTTCAAACATTTCCTCTTTCTATGTTCTTGATTTAATTGTGGACAGATTTACTAAGAACTCATTTCAGAAAACTGATTTCCAGATAAAGTCTACTAGTAGTTGAAGGCATTTATCAAACTAATGTTACCTTCTGATCTCCACAAACTTTACTGTTCAGTGAAGAGAATCAAAGTTTGTTCAGGATTTCTAAAAAACCCACAGGTGAAAGTCTGAGAAGAAATCAGGTGGATGGTCTAAATGTGAAATCAAGACTCATGGTCACAAGTTTTAAGGCTTCTGTTAACCATAGAGTTCAAACTAACAGAGAAGTACTGAGAAACTTTTAAGATTTCAGTCCTCAGACTGTCTGAAGGTTCAAACTAACAGAGAACTACTCAGGAACTTAGAGGATATCAGTCCTTGGACTGTCTGAAGGTTCAAACTAACAGAGAACTACTGTGGGACTTAGAAAATTTCAGCCCTCAGACTGTGTGAAAGCTCAGGTCCTGAGGACTCGGGAGGTGTGGAGGCTTGGAAAGTCTTGGAACTGAGGGTTCAACCCTCCAGCACAAAGGCTGAAGTCCAGCCTCCTGAGAAAAACGGTCGAGTCAAGACTCGAGTAAAAAAAAAAAACTCGAAAACGCCAAAAAATAGATGATAAATGCGCAAAAAAAAGAAGAATTAGTATCTGAGCGAATAGCTCAGGGGATAAGAAGAGTGACTACCAAGTGGAAGGTCGCAGGTTCAAGACCCACCACCGGCAATTTTCTTTCTTTGTCTTTGTCAGGATGTTGATAAAATTTAAGAAGGGTCTGGTCTTGAACCAGCAACCTGCAGCTCCATAGGCAAATCCTTAACTCACTGAGCTACAGATCAGATAAAAAGAAATAAATTCGTCGTCCCTTTGACATCGTAGTTTCCAAGTGACCACATGGGTGGGGCTAAGGCGGAGTCTGGGTGGAGTCAGGGCGGAGAGTGGGCGGGGAGGTGGGTGGCGGCCTCCCCCCTCTACTCCCCCACCTCCCCCCACCACCCACCACACCTTCCCCCGCCCGACGAGTTCTTCGAGTCTCGATGAGTTCTTCGAGTCTCGACAGGTTTTCTTGAGTTTCTGGAGTTTCCACCAGGTCGGAGGCAGAACAAGTTGTCATGAAGAGGTGTTGAAGTCGGCCAGGATGGACTGACTTTTTACAGCGGCTAGAAGGAAGATGACTAGAAGAGCAGGTCTTTAACCACCATCCATAAAATCCATGGAGTCAGCTCCAGAGAAATGAAAGAAGATCAACTTTTATCAACCTCCATCCACATGTTCAATGTCATATCTTTACTTGGACATTTTTAGCACCACAAACCTTTAGTATCACACTTTATTATCATTTATTAGGATTTTAATGGAATCCACCAGCAGATTTTGTTTTTGTTGACAAACTTTATTCTTGTCATCGTGGGACTGCAGTATTTAAAACTGTTCCTTCTATTTGACCTCATGTTTATTAGTTTTAGTGGAGAAAGTTTGAATTGTCAATTCGTCTCTTAAAAACTAAATAATAAATTGGATTAGTCAAGAGGTTTAAATTTCTTACTTTGTCATATTTTAAATATGACAAAAAAATATAAAAATAAAGCATCTTGAGACAATTTGACCTGTAATTGGCGTTATATAAATAAAATTGAATTAAAATTGTATGTATCTTGTAATGTTGGAGTAATTCAGCCATATATGTTGGAAAACACATTTTCTTTGTCCATTAATCTGTTGATCATTTTCTCCAGTAACTCATTTCTTGTTTTGGTTTACAAAATGTCAAGCCCAAATATATTCAGTTTACTGTCATAAAAACCAAAAAGATTTACATTCATGATGCAGGAATCAGACAGTTTTTCACTTTTTATCTTAGTCAGAAAGATAGTTGATAATGTGTGAATTGTTGCAGCTTGTGAGCCGTAGAAGGTTTTAATCTTTGGGGCCGAGTGTCAAAAAACATTTAGAAACCAACATCAACAAAGCACTCAGCAAAGGGAAATCCAACTTTTGCATGACAATGTCTAATTAAAGGACATTAATTTCCAATGTAAATGTGTGATATTCATCCTCTGGAGCTTTCTCTTCACATCGTCTTCCACCTGGACTGGTTTGGTCGGGAGCATGTGCAACAAACATTTGAAAAACTGCACTTCAACATCAATGAATGACACTGAAGTTTAATCTCTACATAAATGAGACTGAGTCTGGATGTGCTGCTCTGTCATTAACTCCTAAGTTTAGGGAAAGTTCAAACAAAAGAGGACAGTTCAGATAAGACTTGAGAATGAGCTTATTCTGAACAAACATCTCAGACTTTCTGAGCTTCAGCACCTCTAGCAAGATATTTTAACAACAAGCAACTGAAGAGATCCAGAGGTTGGAGAGAGTTAGCTTTAGCTGAGCCAAAGAACATGTGGGACGCTAACCTAGCAAACATTTCAGACTTTTCTCTGTGAATTCTGAGAAATAATTTACTATTTAATGACAGAGCTGCACATCTTAACTCAGTGTCATTAAAACAGACTCTAATTCAGTGTCATCCATCCATATTAAAGTGCAGTTACCCAAAATGTTTGTTGCATGAGCTCCAACAAAACCTGTCCAGGTAGAAGGCCACTTTGACAAACAGGAAGTGGAAGATTCCAAGCACATTTATAGAAGGGGGAACCAGACTGTACTAAGTGTGGTCGAGTATAGAGGGGTGTTTTGTGGGTTTTTAAGGCTGATAATGGTTATTAGTGAGACATTTGGAGTAGATATTCATTTGCAGTAAATTAAAATATTTAAAATCTTGGAGTTAAACTTACAAGAACACAAACTTTAACAGAAAACTTTGTTGATACGTTTTTGTTTTGTTTACAGATGTTAAGTTAAAGGAGTTTTATTCGTGACATATAACCAATCAAATCACTCCAGAAGACAGAGCGACCACAGGTAGATTAAGGTTCAGAGCCAAAGTAGCACCATTTTTAAATGTATTTGTTACCGTAAATCAGTAAAAAATAAAATACTGATAATCAGTAAATCAGTCAGCCCACAATTACTACAATTCTACAGTTGTTGTCTCTTTCCTTTGACTTGTTATTTGTACAATATACGATGTATATGATGGCGTTTTTTCATACCAAAGGCTATACTATGATGTTTTCTAAGAGACATACGATGCTACTCTCTTTGTTCTGGCCCTGCCCTCCTCCTCTGTTGTTTTCTGGATTGTACTCAGCTGCATGCCTTCGTCCACCAGGCCTCCGTTGACTCATCCCGCCTGCCGTCTCTGGAGCTGAAGCTGGATTGGAACAGACCAAAGTACAGTCCAATCACGATGCCAGCTGCCTCTCAAAAGACTCCTTCATCTGGCAGGTGGTGGAACTTCTTCTGAGGGGAAGCTGAGCTGGCCCGGCAGAACTTTGGAGCTCAAAGGGGCGTGTCCTATCTACTCATTCATATCTATGACAACAACGATGGCTGCACATAAGGACGCCTGTCAATGACGTTGATTAGCTGCGTAAATACCATTATATACAGTCTATGGTAAATACGTATGTGAATCACATCATTGGCTGCAGCAGCCAGTCACTGGTCACTCACTGACTCACACTGAAAAATAGCACAGAATGAATTGTTATGTGTTTATTTTATTTACAATTTAGGTTGGATTTTTGTTTTGTTTTTTTTGTGCGCAGCGCAGATTTTCTGTGCGGAGACCGTGTCAGCAGTGCGCAATTGCGCAGCTTAGAGGGAACAGTGGTTACCTCCACAAATTCTCAGTAGGATTCAGGTGTAAACTCAGACTGGGCTTCTTCAACTTATATAATTTTCTAGTAACCATTTCTTGATCAAAATTTGGCATGGCTATGAATACTTTTGAACAATTATCAAGTAATCATGAAGTTTTTTTGTGTTGTTTCAACCTATAACTGGAGGAATCGGCTTGTACAGAAATTGAAATATTTCTGTCTCAAAATTTTGACTGAAGAAGACTTAAGGTTTTAAATAACAGTCAACATTTTTGATGAGGCCAGTATTCTCCATATTCTCATATTTCTATGTGACTTGATAATTTTGGAATCTATTTAACTTTTGGCTGTTGATCAGACAAAACAAGCAGCTTTATTACTTTAATTTGGGAGATTATGGCAATTTTTCCAGTATTTTTTCCAGTATTTCCCCATATTAGATTAAATAAGAAACCAGCTCATCAATAAGCAATTTGCCTGCAGCTAAATAATTTTTATTTAATCTGTAAATTTTTGGGCAATACCATATTCGTAATGATACAACGCCCCTCATTTCACATAACTCAAGGAGATTTCATCAAATTACTTCATTTTCGGTATGTTTGTGTTTGTTTTGTCATTCTGTGTCTCAATTTTGTAATATTTTGTCTTGTTTATTGTCTTTTCTTTTGGTCAGACTTTAGTCATTTTGATCATTGAGTAAAATACTACATCATTCAGTTCCAGATACCTGGGACTGAATATTTTGTGCCCTTGTAGACACTCTGTGACCTCTAAGTTGTAATGTGTAAATGGTAAACTGAGGCATAATATTGTCGAAATTGCACTTATTTTTCTGAAGAAATTTCAGGAGGTTCATAATGTTTAATAAAAAGCTAATTCATTAAATGGGAATATTTTCAGAATTTACTTCTTTGCACTAAAACAAAGGAAATACTTGGAGTTGTCGCTATTTATAGGTTGTTCTGTTGTGATTTTACTGGTTCGGCCCACTTGAGATCAATGGAAGGTTCTTACCTATTTGCTTAGTTAAATCCAAGAGGCGACTTTTTTATTTGGACAGGCAGTGCATTTTTGTTGATTAAATTACTGTCTTTAATACAAACTGTTCGCTCTACGTAGTTCTAGTCAGGTAGGTTATACTGTATTTAACCAGCTGGTTCAACGCTTTTCCCTCTTGACTTGTTTTTAACTGAGACTGATGAGACATGGTGCTGTGGGTTAAACCAGCCAGAGGGAGAGTAGGTCAACAGGCCGCTTAATCCAACCAGAACATCTGTGTTTCTGTCAGAGGATTACTGCTCTGTGACACATGGACAGGTCTGGCCGTCACGAGCATAAAAGCCGTTCTGACCAGGCAAATTCCTGCCACCGTGGTCAGCTTTCAGTCAACCAAAATGTAACTCATTAGCTAAATCAATCAGGTGTATCATCGATCTAACCCTAACCAAAGCACCTCATTTTAATTTATTTGTTAAAAAAAAGCAGAATGTTAGAAAACCTACTGCCTGCACAAGTAAAACAAGCCATTTGTGAACACATTCCTGTTTATTTATGTACTTACAACAAACCAAAGCAAAGACTTGGGTGAAAAACAAAAACACTAGTATTACAGGCGGGAGGGAATAAAGACGCAGTGAGGCGCGACGACTGCAGAAGCCAAGAAAGAGGTTAGCGATGATAAAGCTAGTGTCCATATCTGTGGAAACAGAGAGAGACGTGCTGTCAGTTCAGCTGCTCATTTTAAGAAATATTCACAACTTTTCCTTGTCGGACGCAACAAATAAGCAAACAGGAAACCATTCCAAAAATACACAGACGTTCCTCCAAAAATCTGTACTACACAAGAGATATTTTACTGTAATTAGTTTGTTCCATTCAATACAATACAAAAGTCTCCAAACTTCTGAATGAAAAGGGAGCAGAAACAAGAATAAACTTATGTAATCTGGCCCTTTATAACAAAAAATCAGTTTACAACAAGCATTAAAAACAAACAAACGACTAAAGTCTGAGATCCCTGCAGCCGCTCTCACTGTCAAAGTTTTCTCTCACAACTCTCAACTCATTTATTGGTATTTTAACCCTCCCGTTGTCCTCATTTACGGGCTCCAAAAAATACTGTTTCCTTGTCTGAAAAAAATCCAAAAATTCTGAAAAAAAAAATCCCCAAATTTCTGAAAATTTGCAAAACCCTCAGGAAAAAAATTCCAATAATTCCTTAAAAGTTTCCCTTACAAGTTTTATTTTTAAAAAATCCCCCAAATTTGGCAAGAAAATTCTAGTAAATATTTTTAAAAAATGACTAAAAATCAAAAAATCCTAAAAATATCTAACGTGATTACATACATATCAGTAAAACTTCTAATATTTTCTTTAATAATATTCACATAAAAATCTAATCTACTATGTTGTGAAATTTCAACACTTTTAACTGAAGGAATAACGAGCTTGTTGGATCTCTAGATTTTATTGCGACTGATTATTCTTCTGGCTCTTTTCTGTAAAATAAAAATGGACAATACTTACTTCTGAAACTCCCACTCCCTGTTGTCCAGAGGACACACCTGTCTGGTTTTCAGCCAGCGTGAAATACAGTGGAAATGGAAAGCATGCTGGAGAAGAAAACAGGACAGCAATTCAATATAAACCTTACTGAACTTCACAATATCAAAATAATTAAAAACCCAAACTTGCATGATACAGTTTTTACTCAAATACATGGGTTCGAGCAACTTGGCAGCAATATTATGCCTCAGTTTATCATTTACACATTCCAACTTATCGATCACAGTGTTTCTACAAAGGCACAAAACATTCAGTCACAGGTATCTGGAACTGAACGATATAGTATTTTACTTTTAAATAGACAAAAAAACAACAAAAACAAGACAAAATATGACAAAAATGACAAACATGACAAAAAAAACGAGACAAACAGCACGAAACAAAAGCAACAGACATTTAAACTCCCAACACCCCGAACTCCCATACAATTGCTGCATTATTTGTTATTTTTGTGGTAAAATAAGCATTTTCTAGCCTAAAAAATTGAAAACAATGTAAAAAATCCATAAAAAATAAAAATTAAAACATATTAAAAGAATATTTAATGGAAATAAAATGTGTAGCGTACAGCGCTGGGCGCTGATTGGCTCAGCGACTGTAGCATCAGTCTCCTGTGTATAGCAGCATTCAGCATCTCGCCTTGTCCGTTTCACACAGACGTCTGATCGCTGCACATAGTGTTGCTCTGTGCTGTGTGGCAAGGGTTTATAAAGCCTCAAAATATATCTAAACAATAAAATAAATATGGTTGCGAATTTGCAGATTTTCTTGTATCGCAGGGGGGTCTGTGATAGACGACGGACCACTGTATATTTAATTTTGTATCACATATATTTCGCTATATCGTGGGATTTTGCGGTATATATTTATTATTTTAATTAGTTTTGTGGTAAAATAAGCATTTTCTGGCCTAAAAAATGAAAACATAAATAAATATTAAAAATAACCTTGTTTATAAAGCCTTAAAATATATAAAAATAATAAAATCAATATGAGGTCGCTACTTCGCAGATTTTTCTTGAACGTAACCCCCGTGACAGACGAGGGACCACTGTACTGGCGTTTGCTGGGGTGGATAAGATCGTTAGAAACTACGTAAAACATTTCTAGACACAACGTCCCTAGCACCACTCACACCTGCACTTGACTGGTGAAAAACGTAATGACATTGCAGAGAAATATGTTCGAAGCAGGTATGGAAACTCACATTGCAGACACCCCAGGCTACAGTGCACTCTTCAGAGGTAGCAGAAGCTTGGTTGGCCTGACACTCTATGCCTGATGGGGAGGAAAGAGAAATGTGAAAAACAAAGCAGTCAGAGCCTATTAGCTTATAGAAGCTTAACATCCCTAACTTCGACAACAACATTTATTATTTACGTTCAATATGTTTATGAAAAGGGAGTCCAAGTGAACTCACAGAGATCCATGATGTGGTTCCTACAGATAGCGCAGTTGTCCACCACTATGTCCCAGGCCCACAGTGCCACAGCATTCCACTGGAGGAAGGTAAGAATACAGACATTATCTGACCAAGATATTCACTGTAGGCCAAGGGTGTCAAACTCATCTTAGTTCAGGGGCCACATTCAGCCCAATTTCATCTCAAGTGACCAGTAAAATCACAGCATAATAACCTATAAATAACCACAACTCCAAATTGTTCCTTTGTTTTACTGCAAAAAAGTACATTCTGAAAATGTTAACATTTAAGGAATTATCTTTTGACAAAACATTATGAACCTCCTGAAATTTCTTGAGAAAAATAAGTTCAATTTCAGCAATATTATGCCTCAGTTCAACATTTACACATTACAACTTACTGATCACAGTGTTTCAAAGGCACAAAACATTTAGTCACAGGTATCTGGAACTGAATGATGTAGTATTTTACTTCAAAAAAGACAAAAAAAACCCCAACAAAAACAAAACAAAATATTACAAAAGTGAGAAACAAAATGACAAAAAATTTGACAAATGACACAAAACAAAAAAAGACAAAAAAGTTAGAAAGCGACACAAATGATACACAAAACAATGAATAAAGCAAAACAAAAAATGACAAAAATAAGACAAAACAAGACAAAAAGGAAACAAAACGACAAAAACAAGAGACAAACGACAAAAGTCGGACAAAAACAACAAAAACAAGACAAAATATTACAAAAATGAGAAACAAAATGACAAAAAACGAGACATGACATAAAATAAAGCTAAAACAGACAAAAAATTTGACAAAAAAGTTACAAAGCAACAAAAAAATTGACAAACATGACACAAAATGACAAAAGTAAAATGAGCAATCTAGTATTTTACTTTATGATCAAAACAACTTGGACAACCAAGAACTAATTTACAACAACAGCCTGTCTGATAGAACATTGTTTATGCAGATTTAAGGGTTTGTTTGTTGGGGGGGATTTCTTTTACTTCACAAGCAGACTGATCATTTCACTCAGCAGCACAAAGCTCTGTATGATGAGCGCAAAGTTAATTATAATTGCTATTTAAAACCAAAAACTGTGGATGCAGTATAGTAAAAAAAAAACAGGGTTCGCTGCACATCTTCAGCTGAAACAGGTGCATCTCAGACAGACTTTGAGTCTCTAACAGCAGTGTTGACACATCTGCTTTCAAAATAAAAGGCCTTGAATTAAACAGTGTGCTCCAGATCCCTGTCTGTTCTCTGACTATTCTGGATTCTTTTACCAGTGTCAAACCATCTGAGAAATACATGATGGGGGAAAGAAAAGGTTACCAACAATAACCATTTTTATTCATTTTTTATTAATTACTTATTCTGTGCAGATTTCATTTGTAAAAAGTTAGGGTTCAGCTTCACATTCCTGCTCCTTTCTCCCTTACACATCCTAAATACCACTCAAAATGCTGATGTAAATAACTCCACGGTCAACAGCAAGGTGTGACTGAATTTTCTGATGCTTTTCAGGTAAGCTGTCACATTATGACACAAAGGAGTAAAAACAAACACCTGACGAGTGACAGAAAATGAGAGTATAACATTTAAGCCAGACACTGGACGGTAATACTGATGAAAACAATCAAATCAGTATCAAAAAAGGACTTTAGTAGTATGTATATCTCGAGAAACCTCTAGAAAAGATGCTTAGCTAGTTAAGCTAACATAACTCATCGTATTAGGAGACGAGCTGTTAGCTAGGGTTTAACTTCGGAACTATTTTTTCTGGATTTGTCAATGACATCGTTGTATTGCAACTAATTTGATAACTTGTGATCCATATGCATTCACTATATACAAGTATTTTTTCACTGTAGTCCCGAAAACAGAAGTGCAGATTCATGGCGCTAACGGCTACATAGCTACTGTGGCTAACGGCGCTAAGCTACAGAGAGTTAGCGTTAGCATGCTAAATGAGGGTGGCTAACTCGACAGTAGTATGAGCTGCGTTTTTGGCAATTTGACACAGCTGGCAGCTTAAAAGTTCTCCTTTCTCTTTTAATTATTTTACACAACCGTACCTTCTTCACTTCAAACCGCTTCTTGCTCGCTCCGCTGTTCGTGCCGCTCGGCGTATCTACATCCATCGCTGCTGCCATCTTAGACGAGGAAGTTTGACGTGACGAGAAGCTGACCCGGAAGAAACACGGCAGTTTCCGTCAGCGGATAATAACCGCTAATCATGTATTATAACCATTTGTATCAAAATATTCGGCATGTGGAATATGGTTGGCGACGTTTTATGCTGCTTTAAAGAATTTTGTTATTTTATCACCTTGATGAGATGCGCACCAAAAGAAGTCAGGCTCAGGTTCCACCGAGATTTGAACTCGGATCGCTGGATTCAGAGTCCAGAGTGCTAACCATTACACCATGGAACCACCATAGCCACACAACCCCTCTAATACCCTTCTATCCCTAAAAGTTACACAGCTGTCCACGAATTATTTGTAATGTTGGACACATTTTTACTACTTTATTCCAAAAAGTGGGAGAACCAGAACATGGTGTACTCAGGCACCTTCACACGTCATATTTATAAATAAGTAAATGTACGGTTTTCGCTGTTGTTCTCAGCATGGCTTTAGGAGTTCAACCTCTGCATAAACCTCTGGTGGATAAACCACTGAAAACTGTCACAAATTACCTCACACCAACTGCATTACTTCTATTCTGAGCAGCAGGTGTTTGGTCTGTCTTTCACACTGTCTGAACTGTCACAGAAGCTCTGATTTTATCATTGATAATCACTTTGCCATGTCTAAAGCACTCGTCCATCTTTCAGAAGTAGATTGTGCATATTGTCTAGGGTGTCGCATTAGGAGGATGAACACTGCAGCTCTGATTAGAAGTGCTATGAGTCATTCTATACCTCCTGATTACAGCTGCAAAAATTGTTTTATTTTTTTTTTTTTTTGCTGTTCATAAATCTTCCTTACCATTTTCTGAGGATGATGACCTCTGACAATCAGACTTTTTCATTTCTTCCTGTAGTTATTTTCTTTTTTCAGACATGCAGATAGACACAACCCATACATCCAAGACTGGTCCGAAAAAGGTCATTTTTATAACCATATCCATGCATGTAGGCTCACTGGAAATCACAGCTGTTTTCAGTTTATTTTCACTAACTTACCCAAAAATGTGAAGTATTGTTTTAGATGGGCTGAACAGTGTGAATTAAATATTCAATGGGACTGTCTTTTGTGTCGAAGATGTGGTTTTATTATCTCTTGACAAATCTCATCGGTGTAATGTGTTTACCTCCTACATAATGAGATCAAGAAGTACATGCAGAGTCCACACAGAGTTGTAATCTAAAGCGGTTTAATTTATAGAAACATCTTGAATGTCCTTCAGGATTAACAAAGTATCTATCTATCTATCTATCTATCTATCTATCTATCTATTTATCTATCTATCTATCTATCTATCTATCTATCTATCTATCTATCTATCTATCTATCTATCTATCTATCTATCTATCTATCTATCTATCTATCTATCTATCTATCTATCTATCTATCTATCCATCTATCTATCTATCTATCTATCTATCTATCTATCTATCTATCTATCTATCTATCTATCTATCTAAGCAACAAGCCTCGGGTTAACTGCAAAAGCTAGAAACTAACTGAACTTAATTAGCTATATTCATTTATTAAAGTATTTTCTTGTTCTTTGTCTTTTTAAGTGTCACAGGTTTTCTCGGAGCCTGCTTCTTGGCTGGTTTGGCTGCTTTAGTTTTGGGCTTTTCACGCCGAGCTTTGTCTCCAGGGGATTTCGAAGGGCTAGGTTTGGATTTCTGTATTTTTGGAGGTTTGGGGTCCACAACGACCTTCTTGTATGGGGGAGAGGTATTTTCTGGGCAGGATGTGAAGACGTGGACGTCCTTGACCTTCTGACCTCTGAGCTCAGGAGGATGACCGCAGGTTGCAATCACCTCTAAACTCACACTCTCCATCCACCTGAGCAACAGACACAACGAGACAGAGATTCAAATCATTTTTGTCAATAATGCTATCAGGTAACAATGTAGGTAAACAGATAAATGGATCATCAATATATAACTGAGGAACTTTTGAAGTCCATGGGATACATCTTGCAGACATTTTTATTAAAAGTAAACAAAACTAATGTTTTTTATGTTCATTATGATCATGTTTTTACAAATTCCATAATTATTTATTATGGAAACAATCACTTAACAAAAAATGACTGGATATCACTAAAATGTCAACTAAATAACCGATTGAATTTAATAACAACCACCTTCTAATTAGCTAAACAATAATAAAATGAGCTCATTCAAAAATGGTTTTGATTGTGTTCTTTTTGTTAAGTTGAGATAATCATGACAGGTATTTCTTTTTTGGCAATATATCAAATTTCATATGGAAAATAACAAATTCTATTTGTGCCCGAGAAATCATTTTCAACTAAGTTACTCATTACAAAAACACCTCTCAAGGAAGCGTTAATTCCAGGTCACATGACCTGCTCCACATGATGTCATTTCCTCCTGAAAAAAAGACTGGCAAGACTCCAAGGCTTTCTGAGTTATTTAATATAAAGTAGTGTGTGAGTCAAGTGTGGATTTATCACATGTCAGCAGATTTACTACAATATCTTTATAAATAACTTTAAATTTCAATTATACTCAATTGTATATATAATATTTAGAAGAATCTTTCTGTAAAAATGCCATGTTGTGTTTGGTTATAGGCAGCCATGTTGATTTTAAGCCTGAAAACAGCAAAAATATCAACTATGATACCTGTCAACTATGTTACAAAAAGTCCCGCAATTATATATTGACCCAAATAAGCTTCCTTAAGCAAAGCTTTCCATGCCATTTGTGCCACCGTGCTGCCTAAAATGGCAACATTTCTCTGCAAAACCCTAATTCCAGGGAAGCTGCACTGACCTGCGAAGGGGCAACAGAGGACAGTCGCACAGAAGGGGGTTGTCTCGAAGGTCGATCACCTCCAGGCCAGTGAGTGGACTCAGGTCAGGAAGCTCCTTCAGCTGGTTTCCTCTCACAGTCAGAGCCCTCAGCCCTGAGCCCAGACCAAGCAGAGCTTCACTGGACATCTGGCCAGTGGTATAATAGAAAGAGATGATTGTCAAGCTCTGCTTTTGATAAATATGGCTTCAATGTTCATTTTTCCCCATGTAAATGATGTCCTCCTGCCTTAAAATGGCTTACATGTAACTCTGTGAGCAGATCTATGACTTCCCTGCCTCTTCTTTCAGTCAGTCTTCCCCACTCACTGCAGCTCGAGCACACCAGCTCCCCTATGACTCTGCTCAAACACTGTGAAACTATTCTACACTTCATATTGGCAAGTTGCAATATTGGAGTAATTCACTCATTCTTGTTCGAACTATAAACTGATTCTGAAAAAGAATAATGATACAGAAGGCCTAAACCCTGCAAGTTCACAGAATTGGTTCCTTTGGTTTGATATATGATATGAAACCCTGGAAGTCTTTTTGAGACCATTAACACTACACTATAATTTTAAGGTGGAAATGCTCAGCCATTAACTGCTTTTTTCAAAATAAAAATAATAATTACAAAAATAATTAGCCAATATGTTCAATTAGTTCAACAGATAACACTGAAGGGAATGCTTATATTCTATTAATGGCATCGTCAATTTCTGACATCTGGTCCTTCAGTTGGTTCCATTGCTCAGGACTCAGGTAGATACCCTTTTACTTTGGCTTTATCTCTCCATCTTGGTTCATCTACGAATCTCTGATGTCAATCAGGACTTTACCCTTGAAGTCTCTGACACTCACATATCTCATCTTTCCAATCTGGAACATGCTGTCGTCACCATTACTGCATGATATTTCTTTAAGCACATAAAAACAACATATGGGCATGTACCACTGTAAAAATTTAGATTTTCATCAGACGGTGGCTTTAATTTCCCATAGAGTACAGTGAGATCTACACAAAATATTCAAAGCCTGAAGGCCGGTGTTGGTGATTTGCTAGAAACGAGTGCTGCACGAATTGAGTGTAGAGATGAATCATCACTAATGGTGTTTTTTATGTCTTGTGTTCTAAGTAGAGACAGACTGAGTATTCAATGGAAGATTTAGCTGTTCCGTTAGATATTATGAAGGAACCATAACATGCACTTCCCCTGTTTGTCTTCATAGCTACTTTACTCACTGCCATGGATATACAGGGTGTCCATTAAGTCTCTTTACAGTTTTAAGAATTTATTACAAAGGCAGTTGGTAAGATATCTTAACCAGATTTGGTTTTATTGTAATCAGTGTTTATTAAAGTTTGTAATCACATTGAAATTGTGTATTTCAGGTATCCTGTTGGTGAAAGAGTTACTGTTAAATGAAACCCTAAAAAATGGCTACTCCTCAGACCGCTGGATTGGAAGGGATGGCTAATTCCTTGGCTACCACGTTCACCAGATATCACTCCCTTGGTCTTCTTTCTATGATTCTAAGATTCTAATGATTTCTAAGATACGGGACTTTACTGACTTGAAGCAAAAGATTTCTGATGCCATTGCCATCATTGATGAGTCTATACGAACATGGCAGGAAATCGAGTACCGTCTTGATGTGCTTCGTGCAACTAATGGTGCCCATATAGAGGTGTATTAAATGAGGTAGAAAAAACTTTGACAACCACTGATTACAATAAAACAAATCTGGTCAAGATATCTTATCAACTGCCTTTGTAATAAATTCTTAAAATTGTAGAGACTTCATGGACATCCTGTACAGTCCAATAAATGTGGCAACAAATGACATCCCACTGAGTAGCACTTCATGTTTAGTTGTAATTAGCAGATGCTAACATGCCAAGCTAACACGGTGAACCTGCCAAACATAACACCTACAAAACAGCTGCATGTTAACATGGTCAATGGGAGCACATAGTCATCCTAGCATTAACATTTAGCTCAAAGCTTCACTGTGCTGATGGCTGCTATGAGTGAGCAGAAATTTCTGAAGGTGTTTGGATCACAATGTCCAATTTCACTTTTAAAATATATATTATTTCTGATCGCTCCACTGGAATCATTTTCGGGCCGAAGGAGTACTTACATCCCTCTTACCCCCTAACCTTCATTTTGATTTTCTTGGTTAAAGCAACAATAAAGCACACTCTAAGTCAGGTTCTTCCACAGATGCTATAATACATTAAAGAAACAACAACATAAAGACAGAAATAAAGAACCAAGGAGAAAACATGCATAAGCCACATATAATATGGATGCTTCTCTCACTAAAAAGGTACCTTCTCTATTCCAGTGTGATCCATGTAAAGCCTCTTCAGGCTCTGGTGGACAGGCTGGAATGCTTTTGGTCCAACCCAGCGAAGTGAGTTGTGAGACAGGTTAAGCTCCTCCAGGTTAGAGGCCTCAGTCAGAGCTTGGGTAGGAACCTCGGTCAGCTGATTTGAATCTAGATGAAGTGTACTGAGGGAAGCAGAGACCAGAGCACCCCTGGCGATGACAGTTATGGTGTTATTGCTCAAGTATAGTTCCTTAAGTTTAGGAGTGGCTGAGAACAGTAAACCCGTGGGCTGTAGTTTGGAGATGGCATTTCGCTCCATGTGCAACACAAACAGACTCGGGAGGAGTGACAGAGCTATAGGAGAGACACATAAAAATCCATGTTTTAATTCTCATTTCAACGTGCAAACCCATAAAGTTAATGAGGCCACAACCACTGACCTGACCCAGGGAACTGTGCCAGCCGGTTCCCTTCCAGGTGGAGGTAGGTGAGCTCAGGTGTTCCAGCAAACACTCTAGAGTCCAGGAATGTGAGGTCATTGTCAGAGAGATACAAATAAAACAGCTTCTTCATCCCCTGGAAAGCACCGTCTTCGATTTCGTGGATTTTGCAGAACTCCAAGTGGAGAGAAACCACTTGGCTGGAGCCTGGAAAGCTGTTGGCGGGAAGGTGGTGGAAGCGGTTGCCGCGGAGATCAAGGAGCTGCGTCTTGGTGGGGAAACCTCGCGGGACTTTAGTATGACCCCGATCCTCACAGGTAGCATGCTGGGCTTCAATCTAGAGTGGGTCAAACATAAACAATTTTAAATCGCTCATTTACGGCTGCACTTTTTTCTTTTTGCTTCTTACATAAACTGACTGACACGACCGTTCAAAAGTTTGGGGTCACTTAGAAATGTCTTAGAAACAGCTCACTGATGGTCATTATTTCTCCTAATCTTCATGGCTGTCTGGTTGCTGTGGCACCCAGCAGGCTCATAGTATAAAACTATGGACTGCAATATGCATGTGAAAATGCATGTTGAACTGAAACTGTGAGTTTGGTGCCGTCACAGTTACACTCTCTGGGATATTTTGTTAACCCTCGTGTCGTCCTGCAGGTCAAAATTGACCCGTTTTAAAGTTTGAAAATGTGGGGAAAAAAATTATTTTCACAGTGAAACTTCTGATGTCCACATTTTCAACACTTTTGGGAAATCTCTCAACATTTTTTGCTGAAAAAAAGAAATGTTAAAAATGTTTTTTAAGAACAGTCACCAAAAAATCAACCAAAATCCAGCGAATTTTGCCGGATTTTGGTTGATTTTTATGTGAATGTTCTTAAAGAAAATATTACAAGTTTTACTGATATATATGGAATCACTTTAGATATTTTTAGGATTTTTTTTGAAGATTTTTACTCATTTTTAAAAAAATATAAGAATTTTCTTGGCAAATTTGGGGGATTTTTCAAAAAATAAAACTTTTAAGGGAAACTTTTAAGGAATTATTGGAATTTTCTTCCTGAAGGTTTTGCAAATTTTCCGAAATTTGTGGAATTTTTTTGCTGAATTTTTGGATTTTTTTCAGACAGTAAGACAGCAGTATAGAGGAACTGCATAGGCCTGAAACCATTTCAGAAAGAAACTACAGAAGTCGTTGGACTTTTCCTGCTTCCATTCTTCAACAGGGCAGCAAATGTTGGAGGTGGAGTGGAGCTAAACACTTGTGGGAGTGCATAAAATTCCACTTAGTTCACTCACATTGCATTCACAGTTAACTGGACATTTGGCTTTCTGCTTGGGCTTGGATGTGGGTATGGGTGTGGTGTTTGCAGTGCTCTCCTCCTCCTCCTCCTCCTCCTTCAGTGTCTCTCCCCTGCTGTGGCATCGCAGATCCAGAGGAGCGACGGTCTGCAGGAGCTCATCTGAGAGGTGAGGAGGTCCAGCACAGGAACCCAGCAGCTTCACACCGCCGACTCTCGCCCACTCCTTCAGGGGACGCATGTAGCAGTTACAGTAGATGTGGTTGCCTTGAAGAAAAATGATGTTCATGAAGCATTAATGATTAATTTGGCATACTATTGTTCTCCTTTTCCTTTACACCCACTTAGGTAAAAACATTTCATTGTCTTTTTAGGACTTGGTCTGCTACGCAAAGACATGAGGACTCAGTTAATATGCATCTGTTGATTTAGTGCAGGGGTGTCAAACATACGGCCCGCGGGCTAATACTGGCCCTCCGGAAGGTCCAGTAGGGTCCGCGGGATGACTTTGTAGAGTGGAAAATTACAGAGCGGACATTAACTGGAAATTGTAAAGTCATAAAATTATAAATTTAAAAAAATTCTAGACTATGACAAGTTGTTTTGATCACAAAGTAAAATACTTGATGTCAATTTGTGTCTCGTTTTTGTAATATTTTGTTTTGTTTTTGTCTGACTTTTGTCGTTTGTCTCACATTTTTGTCGTTTTGTCTTTCCTTTTTGTCTCGCTTGTGTTTTTTGTTTTATTTTTGTCATTACGTGTTTTATGCTTTTTTTGTCTCACTTGTGTTTGTCTACGTTTTTGTTGTTTTGTTTCTTTCTTTGGTCATTTTTTGTTTCATTTGTGTCATTTATGTAATTTTTGTCTCTTTTTTGTCATTTATCCATTTTTTGTCGCTTTGTAACTTTTTTGTCAAATTTTTTGTCTCTTTTCTTGTTTTGTTTCGGGTCGTTTTTCTCATTTTTGTCGTTTTGTATCTCGCTTTGCCGTTTTGTGTCTGGTTTTTGTAATATTTTGTCTTTTTTGTCTGACTTTCATCGTTTTGACCATAAAGTAAAATATTATATCATTTAGTTCCAGATGACTAAATGTTTTGTTCCTTTGTAGATGCTCTGTGATCTGTAAGTTGTAATGTATAAATGATAAACTGAAGCACAATGTTGTTGAAATTGAGTCTGTTTTTCTTAAGAAATTTCAGGTTGTTCATGATGTTTTGTAAAAAGATAATTACTTAAATTTTTGCAGTAAAACAAAGGAAAAAGTTGGAGTTGTGGTTATTTATAGGTTGCTATGCTGTGATTTTATTGGTCTGGCCCACTTGAGATCAAATTGGGCTGAATTTGGCCCCTGAACTAGAATGAGTTTGACACGCCTGATTTAGTGTTTCACACCAGAAACATGTGTTTCATTCATGGATGAAATGTAAGTAATGAAGATAGCAAACAGCCTGAAATACATTCCTTAACCATGCTTCTATGTTAGGCTGAAATGAAACCTTTAACCATCTCAGGACAGCATGTCAACATTTGTGGGTAATGAATAAAGTCAGAATACAGCACTACCTGTCAGGTTGAGGCTGGTTAGCTCCTTGGGGCCTGAGAGGGGCTCCAGGGAACGAAGCTGATTGTGGCTGAGGTCCAAGTGGGACAGAAGGGGGGCTCCGGACAAAGTCTGGTCTGACAGGTCCTGAAGGGACATGTGGTTGAGGTAGAGGTGCGTAAGCTTTGCCATGGAGACGGATTCTTCCCCGAGGTAGATCATGGGGTTGTGGCTCATGTCCAGACGTGTAACCTCACGGAGTCTTTAGAGGTAGGAGAGAATAAGATAAGACACTGAGACAAATCAACTACTGCTGACAGTTACTAAAAATGGATATTTTTTTTAACTGTTTCTCCCTTCTGTTGTCTCTCAGAAGGAAATACACGAGCAGTTTCTAAGTTTGTTACTTTAATTCTTTACAATGCATAAACAACCAAAACTAAAAATTTAAAACCCAGCAAACACCATTAGGGATTCACTGTGGCATATAACTTCATTAATGGCAAATTTGTTCGTGAAAGTCCCTCTCAAGTCATTGATTTAACCCCTAACAATGTCTCTGTGTGTATCAGAGCTACATATTTAGAGGGGTTTTTTTTTCTGTGAAAAGAATTCCTTCATGCCTTAAAATGATTTGAGACTAATTAATGCTTTCCATGTGTGTCAAAGTCAGACCCAAATATGGGGCTGTGCAGACTGTATGCACTGCTATGACACTGACTATTCATGTTCCAGGATAACAAACGGCACCCATATCATTGCTTAATATGAGGAGAGACTGTGTAGATTATCCTAAATCCTCTATGAATCACTAATTCACAATATGAACTAAAACAATTGAAATCTCAAAGGACAAAGATGACAAATTCAATATATTTTTACTGTCAAAAAATCTTTTTTTTTTTTTTTTTAGGGGAAAATAATTTCAGAAAACATCTGGGAACTGTGTTTTTTCTGAAATGTAACTCAAACAGGAAGAGTCAGTGTCAGTTTTCTGTCAGAAATCTGAACATCCAAGTGACAATCCCAGCATTCTGGTCAGTACTTTGGTGGTTTTTGGTGACACAATCAGGTTTTTTGTGTTACTCTTTTGTTGTGGTGTTTGTTCCTATAGAGAGTCGTGAATTAAAATAATTATACAATGGTCACAATATAATAATCCTTCAATCGTCCCACCTCATCATTGTCTGTGAGGGGAAGAACTGCAGCTCATTGTGATCCAGGCTGAGGCGGTTGAGGGTGAACAGTCCAGCGAAAGCCTCGGGTGCCAAGTTGTTCAAGGAGTTGTAGCTGAGACGAAGCCACTTGATGTTGTGCAGGCCCTGGAGGAGAAGTTAGACCTTTGTGGAATCACATGTGGAATCCCAAACATAATCATTAATCAGTGGGGATGTGTATAGCATGTGTGTATGTGGCAGGGTCATTCCACCCATCAAATTTAAAATAATCCATGTACAAAATACTAAAACATACAGCTGTTGTGTAAATTTTCTTGTCCTGAGACCGAATTTTAAAAAACTAGGTGAAAAGAATGTTTGGAAATATTTTTAAAAATACCAAATAAGTGTGGAGTTCGCCCTAAAATGTCATTTTTCTCTTGTCCCACCCATCTGATGACCAAACTGAATCTCAAATTAAACTGTTAAAATGAAATTTTAAACCTCCTTTTTCGGTATTATTTTTTTCATTGATGTCTCGTAATTGTGGGAACATTGTTTTAATCAACGTAAGATTTTAAATAATAATTATTATGCATGGAACATGTGTCCCACATCATGCATGCAACCCTTTTTAGCTGGAAGAAGAAGAAGAAAACAGTGAATCACATGAAACGCTAGAATTAACATCAGTTTTCCTAAAAAATGGGTAGTGCAAAGCTAAGCTAACATTGTCAGCCTTGACTGGATGTCTCACTCTACCTCACACAACCCTGTTATGCATATTTTCAAGAGAAGACAAATTACTTTAACTTTTTTCTTTACTTTTTAAAGTAGCTAGCTTCTACTCCTGAGATAAAGCTAACATTAGCATGGATTAGCAAGCCTGTTACTGTGATTAGAGCAGGGTTAGCAAACAACAAATAAAACCTGCAGCAAAACTTTTACCATTGCTGTGTACGCTGAGCCAATCAAACCTTTGATAGTTTATTACCTATTATTGATGAATACGTAGCAGAAAATTATAAAAGAGAAGGTGCATTTTGAACTTTTGAAGCCCAAATGTCCTCCAATTCTGGAATGACCCATGTCTTGAACCATAATTCTGCACACCTGGAAGGCCATGTTGGGGATGTAAACCAGCTGGTTGTGGGTGAGGCTTAGCGTGTTGAGGAAGCCAAGCTGTGTGAAGGCGCCCGGCTGGATCTCTTCGATACGATTATGGTCCAGATGAAGCTCCTTCAAGGAGGAGAGGCCGTCAAAGGACTCCTGCAGTGAAAATAAGAGAAGCTCACATGTTCACATCATTTCAGGAGCCAAGAAAGACACGGTTGTTAAAGAGTGTCACTGATCTCACCTGGTAAAGGACGTCAATTTTGTTCTGGGCCAGATTTAGGGAGACAACCCTTCCAAGAGTCCGGAAGGCGCCCTCCTTCACCTTGATGATGTTGCAGCGCTGCAGGTTGAGGTGGGTGAGGTAGGGCGTGTGCATGAAGGCCCCCCTGGAAAGCACCTGAAGGTTGTTATTCCTCAGGTCAAGTTTCACCGTAATCTGTAGGAGTGATTAAACAGAAAAGATGATGGACAGAATTAACAGACAAGAGGCCCTGTGAGTGGAACAGTGGTAGTTTTCAGAGGGGTGTCCAGGCTGAAAACATGACTTATTATGTGTGTCAAAATGTCTTCTTTTTTTTCAGAAAATCATTGCATGCAAATGTTTGTTTCTATACAGACAAGACTGCGATATAGAAGTATGAGACTTATTTGCATTATAATAAGCTTTTTTTAATGTCATTCACAATTGAGTAACAGTTTTTAAAGTTATATTGTTGACAAAGCTTATAAGACAGTTGCATTTTAAACTCGTAAATTTGAATATCCTTTTAAAGATTGCAATTGAAAACAATAAACCTCAGCTGTACATTTTCAACAACTGATTTGGTCTCAGGACAAGTACATTTACACAACAACTGCATGTTTTAGTATTTTTTTTACTTCTATTATTTGAAATTTGATGAGTGGGACGTAAAATGTCTTATGTTTATTTTTTAAAATGGGACAGTTTGTATTCATGTACGTTTCCACGTAAATACCAGAGATTGGAACCGTGCGACTAATTTCCCTCTTGAGTCCCTTTGGCAGATCAAAAATAAAGAAATTACAAATAACATAAAACCATAACTGAACAAAAACATACAAAAAAGTAAAACAAGAAACAAGCGATAACACATAGTGCACAGAACAGACAAAAGCTGGGGGACCAAGGCAGCTACCAAGCAGTAATTAATTAACATTTACACATAATTATATAGCAAATATCTCTTTGTTGCTATTGCACATATACCTTTATCATTATTGCACGTTACTATACTACACTTACCCCTCTGTCACTATAACACAAGGTTCTACTACATATATCCCTCTAACACCATTACACATAAATATATTACACATATCCCTGTCTACATTGCACATAATTACCCTATAGAACGGTCTCCAATTCTGGAATGAACCATTTGCATTTCTGTGGCCACCCCTTGCTCTGCCCCTTAACTGGAATTATGTATGCACAACATCTCATCTATTAAGAAAGCTCAGGTTGGTTATTTTAACCCTCGCGTCGTCCTGTGGGTCAATTTGACCCATTTTAAAGTTTGAAAATGTGGAGAAAAAAAAAATTTCACAGTGAAATTTCTGATGTCCACGTTTTCAACATTTTTGAGGAATTTTCAAAAAATTTTTGGTGGAAAAAAAAAAAATTTAAAATAATGCTTCTTGAGAACATTCGCTGGATTTTGGTTGATTTTTTTTGTGAATGTTCTTAAAGAAAATATTAGCAGTTTTACTGATATATATGTAATCACTTTAGATGTTTTCTAGGATTTTTTTGGAAAGATTTTTGCTCATTTTTTGAAAATATTTACATGAATTTTCTTGCCAAAATTGGGGGATTTTTTAAATAAAACTTTTAAGGGAATCTTGTCAGGAATTATTGTAATTTTCTTCCTGAAGGTTTTGCACATTTTCTCAAATTTGGGGAATTTTTTTGCAGCATTTTTAGATTGTCTTTCAGACAAGGAAACAATATTTTTTGGTGCCCGTACATGAAGACAACAGGAGGGTTAATACGCTGAGGTGGCTTTACAATAGAATAATTTACCTCATTAATTTTAGACAGATGATAGCATTTTTCAAAACATCACCCAATAGCCCACAGCTGTCACTGAATATTTCTTCCTCTAACGTCTGTGTGAAATGAAAAGGAGGCACATTTGAAACCCTCACCTCGTGTATAGACGGCGGTATTTCCGTTAGGTTCTTTTCAACGCAGGCTACCGTGAGTTTGGTGCCGTCACAGATGCACTCTCTGGGACATTTCCTTGCTTCTGTGGGTAAACTCCTTGTTAAAAGCAGCAGGAAGACGGCAGCATAGAAGAACTGCATCTATGTGCAAATAAAACATGTTATACATATGTGTAAAAAAAAAAGTTTAAGCTTTGGCATGTAAGCATGTTACTGATCATTATCAAATACTGCATGACTACTCAGTGTGTTAAATCTGGACTAGACCAAATGTCAGTTCATCACGTGAGTAATCTGTCCAAGAAAGATGTAAAGTTTCACCTACAAAGCAAATCAGAAACCTGGCTTACCTTCATGTAGGATGTCCCACTGTCCCAGCTTCCCTCGTGACGTAAACTAAAGATGGATTATGAGTAAATCTGCCACTTTAGGCTGTTTATCTTTGATTTCTCTCTGCGTCCACTGATGTTCTGTGCTCCTGTAGGCTCACGAACAAGGCTCTGGTAAATTCTTTAACGTGACCTCTGATCTCTCTGCCCTCTTACCGCAAAGTAACACACTAGCTTTACATTTTCAGCCCAGTTGGAGGCTCAAACACATAATGGAACCAACTGTGTTTGGTGATATATGTGGGTTTAAAACCAATTCTTGTTTTTTTTAAAAAATAAGTAACTTATTTGCCCCCGGTGGCCCAGGTCAAACTGTCTAGAAACTCAGTTGGACTACTTCTCCAGCTGTTGTCTGGATCAGTTTTTATATAGTGATTTTTATATAGTGATTTTACTGGTCACTTGAGATCAAACTGGGCTGAATTTGGCCTGAATTAAAATGAGTTTGACACCCCTGATTTAAAGCTTCTGTGTTTAATTTTCAGAGGAATATTCTATGTAGCTGATATGCAAAGACTGGAAAAAAATCAACACTCAAATGAACTTTATTTTCCCAACACAAATCATTAAAGCAGAAAATACATTTCAATTCATTCAATCCCTTCTATTGTTCTATTTTAAAGTCTTATTTATCTGTCAGATATTTTTATTTGAACATCATTCATTGACCATATTTGTGAACTTAATAAACATTCAATATAAAACAAGAGAATATTAAATAGAAAAAGCACAATAACGGTTTCAAGTCCAGATTATTCCTGGTTAGAGTTTTTCTAGTTTGCACCCAGGTGTAATGTGTGCTCCAGGCAGTCAGGTGACACTAACCAGGAGAGTGAGATCTTTTCTTAGCCGCCAGAATACAGACGGGGTGAACCCCAGGTTGTCAGTGCTTTCCTGTGATTAAAAGAGTGTAATTAAAAGGCTTCAACTAGTTCACACCATAAGAGCATTTTCTACTTCAACCACAAAGCATTCAAGTGAAGTCCAAAAGTCCAGGAAAAGGTATGAACAGCAGCGGCACAGCAGAGTGAGCCTGAGAGAAGACAGTTTTTCTCAAGCTGCCGCTCTGTTTAACTTGCTTCAGATTTGGGTTTGTGTGCTGCTTTCCAGAGGTCCATCAGTGATCTGTCAGAGTTCAGTCTATGTGTCCACAGTCCTCAGCTCTCAGATCTGATTCTCTGCAGCGTCGACTGGAGGATATTTCTGGTGTAACCACATAACTCCAGGGCCTTGTTGTTCCTGTGAATGGTGACAAAAAGGGTTATTCATTCATTTACGGTTTAACTTTATACTTTTCTAAAGAACAAGTCTGTTGTGACTCAAACATCTAATTAAAAACAACAAATGTGTAGGAATAAAATCAGCCCAACAAATATACAACTTAAGTCTTGATTACACTCACGTGTGGACAAATCTACAAACAGCTGCAGACGTCACAGTCACATAGACATTGTTATTATACAGTTTTATAGTTCGCTGGGAGGACTCCATTCTATACATGTATAGTCGGTCATTACTGATGTACACTGCCTGTCCAAAAACACTCCAATATTTCATTGGACCGCCTTTAGCTCTGAGAATGACACACATTCATTGTGGCATCATTTCGATAAGCTTCTGCAATGTCACAGCATTTATTTCTGTCCAGAGACGCATTTATTTTCTACCAAGATCTTATATTGATGATGGGAGAGTCGGACCAATGCACAAAGTCTTCTCCAGAACATCCCTAAGATTCTCAGTGGGGCTGAGGTCTGGACTCTGTGGAGGACAATCCATCTCATGCTCCCTGATTCACTCATTCTCAATGTGACCCCATGAATCCTGACATCATCATCTTGGAACATGTCCATGACCATCAGGGAAGAAAAACTCCATTGATAGAAAGACCTGGTCATTCAGTATCTTCAGGTAGTCAGCTGACCTCATTCTTTGAGAACATAATGTTGCTGAACCTGACCAACCCCAGATCATAACTCTAACCCCCACAGGCTGGTAGGTACTAGCCATGATGAGTGCATCACTTCATCTGCCTCTCTTCTTACCCTGATGCCCCCATGACTTTGGAACAGGGTAAATCTGGACTCATCAGACCTCATGACCTTCTTTCATTACTCCAGAGTCCAATCTTTATGCTACCTAGCAAACTGAAGCCTTTCTTTCTGATTAGCCTCCCTGATCAGTGGTTTTCTTAAAGCTACACCTGTTTAGTCTCAATGCTTTGAGTTCCCTTCATGTGGAAATGCTCTTACTTTTAGTATTATACATAGCCATGAGTTCTACTGTTAATTTCCTTTGATCATCTAAGACTTTGTTCCTCAAAGATGACGGTTCTCCACTATCCTTCAGGTTTTAATAATGCGTTGGACGGTTCTTAACCTGATTTTAGTGGTATCAGAAATCTCCTTAGTTGTTTTCTTTGCTTGATGCAGACCAATAATTTGACCCTTCTGAGACAGATTAACATCCTTTCCATGACCACAGGATATGTCTTCCAACATGGTTGCTTAAGAAATGAGAAGCTCCTCACTGCATCAGCTAGAGTTAAATAAGTTGTTGGAGCTGAAACGTATTCATCACTGCAGTAATTATCCAATGGAAGGCTCTGAACTATTTGCTGAGTTAAATCCAGGTGGTGACGTTTTTTTTTTGGCCAGGCAGCGTATTTCAGGCATGCAGATTACTGACAAGCATGCGTTGTACTGCTCTTGTAGCAAAGTCACCAAACAGACAAAAATTTTGGGCTGCACATGCACTTATATGGTGGGGAAGATGACAAACTTTAAATCACGTGGACCCTTGTATAATCACAAATGTGGAAAGCAGAACTTACCTTGAATAACAGTTGCTAAGCTGTTACATGTTAGAATGTTTGTTTTTGCTTTGTTTCATTTTATTTTTTTGCTTATTTTTTTCTATATTTGGTCTTACAGGGTTAATGCACCAGAATCCTGTAATTTCCACTTGCGGCCACAGAGGGTCGCTGTTTCATAGTGATACTTTAAATAAATAATATCAAATAAACCCATTTCAACATATCAGAAACCACCAGAGTGTATCCACCACCTTCACCACATGTACCGAGTGCAAAAACAAAAATGTGTGCACTATATTCCTGAAATTGAGACGGTAATCGTGGTGTTTTGTACCTGGATGCTGTCTGCTGATTGGCTCATTCTATCACGTCCTTACCGGGACATGAAGGCTTCCAGCACAGCCACGCTCTCTTTGGGGAAGTAGTCCTGCCGAACGACGTGCTCCAAGGCATGGAGGTGGCCGGGAACCACGAGCACAGGCTTGACCTTGTCCTCGCTCTGAGCAGCCCGGAGCGAAAACAACAAAAGAGACAGGAGTATTTAAAAACAAAGGCAAATGCAATAAAATAGCTAAAGTGAGGCATGCAGACCAACAAAAGCAAAAGGTAAAAAAGAAAAGTACAACAAAAGAAAGGGTCTGTGACTCTGAGTGTGTTGACATAAACAGACCTTAATAAGTCCAAGCAGCACTAACAAAGAAGACACAAAGCTGTAGCCTTGGAAGGAAGGAGTGGTGAATGCTTTCCTTAGAACGGCATCTGAGAACAAACAAAAAACACTGTATTACAAACTGCTGTTCTAACGCTGTGAACGAAGGCAAAGGAGCTCTTGACGCATCATTTTGTGAGGCAGCTGCATAGGAAGGGACAAGTATAGACAAAAGACACATGCACACCGTTTAACTTGCAAAACCAAATTCATTAGCGTTGCTTTGATGTTATTTCTTCATCAGGGAAATGGTTTGGCATGAAGAGAAGGCATGTCAAATAGGGAATGGTTGCAACTCTGCCACGAATTGAACTGAGAGAGTAACGTAATTTCAATCCTTGGTATGCCATGTACATGTTGAAGAAATGACAATAAAGCTGACTGACTTTCCTCCTTCTAAGTCAAACACTTCTGTCAGGGAGGACAAAAGCAAAGAAAGCAGCGGATACAGCCGAAGTGTCTTACCAATAGTCTCCAACACTGCATTCTTAACGTCATTATTCTCCTCCTTGTACACAGAGGCGATCTTGAGGAAGGCTTCGGCTGTTTTTGTAGCATCTGTCACATCCACCTGGATACAGAGAAAGGAATACAGAAAAATGAATGGCCACCCTGTTTGACACACACGAAGGAAGTAAAGGATCCTGTTTGTCTTGAGTAGTTCTCAAACACATCAGTGAAGCTCTGTAGGTAAAAGGCTGAGTTGGTGGTCATGTATTGATGGAATCATCCCTTTGTTTACCTGCTGCTCCATCAGCAACGCTCTCTTCGCCCCAAGCTTGAGCAGTTTGTCGGGGGACGGAAAGCTGAGGAAGGAAGAGACGTCTGGCGGTCGGGCTGCTGATACAGGGGTGGACAGCTGTGAGGGGAAGGACAAAGAAATGCAATGAAACTTAACCCACAGCACCACAATATGGCTCAACTCGCATGTCCACGGGTAATTATCAATTCATTTATTTTTTGTTAACTTTTTACTTTTCCCTCTAACCTTGTTGCCGCTGCTTTCTTCTTCCTCCTCTTCCTCTTCCTCCTCCTCTTCTATTTCCTCCTCATCCACGTCTTCCTCATCTTCGTCGTCGTCTTCTTCCTCCTCCTCATCATCTTCTTCGTCATCGTCGTCATCATCTTCTGGCTCACCCTCATCATCACTGAGGAAAATTCAGAAACACAGATCATAAATGAGTATTTGGTTCTAGGATGGGATGAATTATTTAAAATGGATATTTGAAAGGTCATAAGAGGTCGTTGTGAGGCAGATTCTGTCGGTTTTTCAGGCACAGATGTGACGACCCAGATACTGGAGTAAATTTCTTAAGATTGCAGAGGAATCGTAAAGAGGTTGTGAGGGAGAAAAGACAGTGACATCATCATCATCAGACATAAGAGAAGAAAATAGAACAAGAAACATTTAATTTTAAAAAACTAAACTGATTATTAAACACAATTAGAACAAAATAATGCTAATGTCCTCAATTATCACTCCACCAAGGAACGCGCCACAGTTATGTGATGACCAGCATACATTTGTCTGTTAGTGTGTCTGTGCGCAACATTACTCGAAAACGGAAAAACAGATTTGGATGAAATTTGCAGGGAAGGTCAGAAATAGGGCTTATTCCACATAAAGCTCACTTGATGACTCCTAATGCAATAATAAAATCTGTGACTTGGCCTTGTGCTCCTCTCCGATCACAGACTTCTCTTCAAGGTGCTCCAACTATGACTGACAGCAAGACAAGGAACCACTCTGTAAGTTCATAGAATTGGTTCCAGGAACGTTAGTGATTAATTGTTAATTGCTTAGCTGCTGGTAATAAGTTAACTAATGATCAATATATAGAACTGATCAGGCAGAAGATGAAGGCCAAGTTAATGGCTTCTGGTTATGTGCAGAACATGAGCCTAGCTTAACATGTGCAGCATTCTTGTTGCTGTGAGACGCACTGTGTGCAGGAAACACTTAACAAAGGTATTTTTCACAAAACATCATTGTACCAACAACTGAACAGCTGTTCAGATTATGTAACTATCATGTGTTAACTAATATATAGCTAAAATAGCAGGTGTTCATTTTATTTGTTACAAATTTCAAATGTATCTGTGCTGATTTTGTGGCAAACAGGAAGTCTCCATACTTTAAATTGCTGTATCAGCATATGGAAAAACTCCACTGTATTTTGTTCACTGACCTATCGATTATTGATGGTTAGCATGGCCGACTACTGGTTTAGAAAATTATTTACAATTTGCGTCCCTAATTGGTTCCTTAAGTGTGTTATGCATGAAACCCCAGAAGTCTGAATCCATGTTTTTGAGTCTGTCACCAGTTTAAAAGTGGAAATACTTGGTGCTGATTTCTTATTTCGTTCATGATGTGTCTTCCAAATTATAAAAGAACACGTTAACTAGGTTCAAAAGAAACTTGATCGTGAATCGTCAGACATCTTGACTTTATGATCTCGATTTGCTATTTTTTCAAAGAACACCCGTCAGTCGAGGCTGCTATAGTAACAAATAAGCAACAATTCTGATGAAGTGATGTTTTAGGTTTCGGGTCGAGTTTGTGGGGTGGGTTTGCTCACAGAAAGTGTAAATGTCAATCATAGTCAAGTGTAACAAGTAGAGATTTTTAATCAACCAGATGTCGTCATGGTCGAGCAATTCGTTAGATTGCTCCACTTCCTGTGGAATTTTTTTGTTACGTTAAAACAAAATAGTGTATACAGCGCCATAGAATAGTAATCTGACTCGGTTCCTGACCTCTCTGGCTCAAGCAGGACAGAAAACTACAGAGAAAAGATGGATTTCATGAACTACAACACTGGTGTTACAGCATGATGTGATTACCTGAGTGATCCCAGAAGCTGGGCCATGTTCATGCCTTCCATTATGTCTTTCAAAGCTTTGCAACCATCCTCTCCTAGACAGTTACCTGAAAACCAAAGACACAGTTTTACACAGTGGATTCAGGGAAGTCAAATTTAACAAAATTAAATCTGTTAATAACAATCTATACTGCATAAACATGAATTCTCCATATTGTGACACTTTAGAATACATACAAAAATAAATAAATCTTCATGAAATGTCAATGTGTGAAAAACAGAGTTGGCTCTTCGCAGGTTCGTACCATTTAGATCCAGTTTCTCCAGCTGGTTCTTGTTTTTTACGGCCTGTGCCACGGCCAGAGCGGCTTCCTCTGTGATCTCGCCGTACGACAGATTAAGTTCCTGGTAAACACAACAAAACATTTAGAGGAAGATCAATGTCAAACAAAAACTAAGAAGAAGAAACATAAATGCCTTTCATAATAATAATTAGCACACAGATGATCGAGGTCTACAGGTGTGTGGCCAGGTTATATCCACATCTGTCCAGGCTCCGAACATTCACACTGGCTCTCCAATAACACTGTGTCAGTGCAACTTATTACTATTCTGAGAGGTACTGAGAGAACAGGCCTCTTTACATCTTGTAATAAAATGAGACAGTCACTCACCTTGAGGATTGGTAGCCCCTCTGACACAGTTTCTGCAATAGCTTTGGCTCCTGCTGGGCGTACCAGACAGTCACCAAAGTTTATGACCTGGATGTTGTGGAGGTGTTTCAGGGCCTGTGAGGACACACACATTATATGTTGCAGTTTCACTAATAACGAACCGTTAAAAAGTGAATTATTGGTTTAAAAAACAAAAATTGTGGTGGAACTATTGGGTATAAGAGGCCAGTGGTGCCATTGTTGTGTCATGTCTGAAAGCCCCATAACATCATCACAACTGAAGGTGGTTATCCTACATAGCATGCCAATAAACGTACCCTATATTGCTCCTAATGAGTCTAGTGGATGTGCAAATACATAACTGCTTACCAAGACTTACACTAGAGACATTATTACATAATATAAAATGAATTACTATGTCGGTCTACATGTTCTGTCTGTCAGCTAGCTGTGAAGTTCTCCTGCCCACAGGTGTCCAAAAAAATTTTTTAAAAATCTATGTCCACAGTAATTTCTGAGCATTTCACGGGGCAGGAATAGATACTATATGCTAACAGTAGGGATGTCCGATATTGGCATTTTTGCCAATAACTGATATGCCGATATTGTCCAACTCTCAATTTCCGATTCTGATATCAACCGATACCAATATATGTCAACTATTTAACTAATTTTAGGTAACATCACATATCTCCTGTCGTGGAATTAACACATCATGCCTAATTTTACTGTGATGCGCCACTTTCCAAATGTAAACACTGTCTGTACAAAATAAGGAAAACTATTTCAACTTAAGTTATGGAAAAATGCCATATTTACATCATTTGTTTTTTAAATTGTCTAAAACAGGAGTTCACACTCTCCCTCGCTCTATGAGTCCTGTAAATGCCGGCGAAATCCAGGCATTATTTTATCGGTTTTCATGATAGGCAAAGAAAAAAATGATAACGAAATTGACTGATATTACAGTACATTTTTATGAAATTATCAGCTGATATTATCAGACATTCCTAGCTAACAGTCATGATCCGAACGCCGTAGGTCTCCATACCTGAGCCATGGCGATAGCCCCCTTCTCAGTAAAGGTGTTGTCATTGAGGTTGAGAATTTTAAGTCCTGCGTTGTGTTGCATGGCTGTGGCCAGAGCCGTCACACCGGCGTGATTGATGCCATTCTGGGGCATATGAACCTCCTCTAGGCTGCCCATTAACTGAGAACACAAAGAACCCATTTTTTTCAGACATACAGTTTGAACAAAAGTTTTCATACACTTGTAAAGATTGTGTATTTCATGTCAGTCTTGGGTTTCTAGTGATGGAATCTTTGAAACCCATGGTTACTTCAAAGATTTATTATAGATCTGAAAACAAGACAAAATCTGATGGGTCAAAAATATACATACAGCAACCTGAACTATCAGTTTTGGTGATGTAGAAAGCTTTCTTAGTGGCATGGTCTCTTCATTTCTTGTGACTATTTACAACTGAGTACAGCTGGGGTGACTCCTCTGAGCCAATTTAAATAAGGTCCATTTGATCCACTCCTAAGGCTCAGCCACCAACACTACACTGGGAAAGTTGGAGGAGATCAGCAAAAATTGGAAAAGCAAATAACTGACTTGAATACATCCAGAAAGCCACTTAGGATCATTTCAAAGCAGCTGGAGATCCCCAAATGATCTATGTAAACAGCTGTTTGCAAGTATAAAGTATGTGTTACAGTTGTGTCACTCTCATGATCAGGAAGAAAACAAAAAACTATCACATTCTGCTGAGAGACAATTGATATTTTTGACAAATGATCTTCTGAACTGCAGCTCCTGCATGCAGTTCAAACTTGTGCCGTGTTAAAAGTGGTACTGAAACGTTACCAGGTCTGACCTAGTAAGATCTGTCACAACTTTAACGGAAAAGCAAACAGGTGGCTCATTCACACATGAGCTAAGTGACCTTGTAGGTAGGCAAAATTTAATAGATGTACACTCAACAACTGCTCTGATGGAACAAAAACGTAGCCAGACAATGTGGTATTCATCAGAGTAGACTTTGCTGTATTTTCTCAGAAACACACTGTCAGTCTAAAACACGTTGAAAGCTTAAGTAGTGGTTAGTCCTGTACCTGGAAGGCTTGAGCGAGAGCAGTGGCCCCATCATTTTCCAATCGGTTCCTTCCTGCGATGAACACCTTCAGGCTGAGTGGGGCGCCGTCTGAGCTGGATTTTTTATGGCACTGCATCAATGAAGCTGCCAAGATCTGAGGAGTTCCACACGAGTAGAAAAAAAAGTAAGATTTTATACATTCTACAAAGCATTTCCACACTTGTCAACTTTGGTTCTTTATCGCTTTATTTCTAACAATGATGACATTAGTCATGTCTCATCTCCTGACTTACTTTGCCACCACCAATGCCCATGCCGCAGTTGTTGAGCCGTAACTCCTCCAACGTGTAGCAGGCAGTACTCTTGAGCAACTTCTCGATGCCCCTCACCCCATCTGGTCCAAAGGCGTTGTCACTGAGGTCTATGACAGTAAGCCTGGCACCTGCCAGCATCACAGCATCACCCAGCGCATTCTACAACACAGAGAAAGAAAGAAATTCAAAATAAAATGGTAGGATAAGCAGGGCACAGTACCAAAACAAAGACAACCTGATCCTTGGCTGAGACACCAGTTCTAGCATGAACTCAGAAGCGCATACAATATGTTTGTAACTTCTGACTGGAAACATAAACTTGGATTTGGGGATAATATATAATAATAGTAATAGTAATTCAGAAGAAGTACATTACCAGGGCAGGTGGTATCTCAGATCGCAGGCGACCTGTGAACATATCACTCCAATAACAGCGCTAAAAGTGAGAAAACAAAGAAAAATTGTGTCAAGCTAAACCAAAAGACAATGTTGACTGCATTTCAAATTAAATCCACTACAGAGCTCTTGACTATAATTTTCAATCTAAAATAGGGCTGGTCGATATAGCGAGAAACCGATCAAAATAAAAAAATTTTTATATCCGTCGATATAAGTGACAATTATTGATCATTTTTAACTTATTTGTCAAAAAAGGCTAGGAGAGAAAATGTGTTGTTAGCCTAGTTATCAAGGTACACAGGTAAAGATTACACTGCAACACTGTTCTGAATAAATTACTATTATTCAATATAATGTCATAGTTAAAATGTAAAATTAAAAAAATAATTATTTACAGCAAAAGAAATAGCAACCTTTGAACAAATCACTTTATATATATTTCCCGCGTTGCATGAGTGGCAGCCTGTTACAGCAGCTCGTTGTGCAATTCATTCTGTATATATATTCTTAAATTTGTGTTGTTAGTATCCTTGTGTTCTTCAGTTTTTCTTATTTATATACTATATTTTATATATCCTATATTTATAGATGTGTTCTCGATTTTTTTTACTGTCATTTTGCTGCTGTGACGTTGCAAATTTCCCCTTGTGGGACTAATAAAGGATATTCTATTCTGTTCTAGACATGACTGTTGCAGTGCTGGGAGTGTCAAAGCATTGTGGACACAATGTTACAGGTTTTATCTACGAAATAAAATGTTATGCATTGTGTTTCGTGAAAGGTTAGGAGGAGATAAAACTGATTTTCTTCTACTGTGCATAGCGTCTGCTGGATGTTTAAACAGATTGATTGTGCTTCTGCTCCTGCATTCAAATGACTTTTAACACCTGGTAACGAAAATTATCTGTACCTAATTCATCGTCACTGAGAGCAGAGTCTCTGAGTGCTGCATCAAGCTACAGGTGTGAGAAATCTGTTCCAATTGGGAAGGCGAAATTGCATCACCGATGAACGTCTTATGGTGGTGAGATGGAAAATGCAACATGACATTCTTCTTAATGTCACGCTTGGTGTTTACGCAACCAAACCATTATCTGGAATTGCATATAAATTCAACCTGTGAATCCTCTGTTGACCGTTTTCTTACATCTACCACGGAAATGCCAGCTGATAGTTTAATATCGCTATAGTTTTACCGCCCAGGCCTTATCTGAAGTATGACATACTACAGCTGAAACTGGCTGCTTGATTAAGATAAAAAATAATATGCAGGTGCTCTAACAATCCATTACTCATTTAAGTAATTTTTCAAGACATTTTCCAATTTATATGTGTTGTGTGATAGATAGATAGATAGATAGATAGATAGATAGATAGATAGATAGATAGATAGATAGATAGATAGATAGATAGATAGATAGATAGATAGATAGATAGATAGATAGATAGATAGATAGATAGATAGATATGTTTGTGCATAATCTCTTGGCAAAAAAACAGCCTCTCAACACAACCTTGGATTTCATGAAATGATTGTGTAAATTGTGTGGATAAGTATATATCTAAAAGTGAAACTATGCAACATTTCCTAGTTCCAATGTTATAGAGTTGATGAATGTAACTGAACAATTCAAAACAGGAAAGATCAAAAAGGTATGAAGTAAAAAAAAAAAAAATAGAAACCTTGAACTCGCTCTTTGTCTCCAAGGCCTTAGCGATGGCTTGTGCTGCTTCCACACCAACAGTGTTACCTTCCAATCTCAGAGCATGTAAACCCTCAAAGTCCTGAATCTCCTTCACGATCTCCTCCACTGGAGACGGAGGCGAGAATAAAGGGTTACAGGTGTAGACAGTCAAGTGTGATTATAAAACTATTAACCAGTTAAGTGGCAACACTTTGGATATAATATAGAAAGAATGTGATTTAGCTGACACTCACCTGATTGGGCATCATTCAGCTTTCTTCCCTGCCCTTTGTAACTCAGCTCCCCATCCTCAACTCCAGTTTTGGCCAGAGAGTCGGCCAACTGCGCAACAATGTCTGTCGCCATTGTGGCACCTGGGGGTCAAAAATTTCATTTACTTATTATTGTGCTTCATAATTAATCTGCAAACTCTCTGTCCAGTGACAGAACGGGTGTCCCTTGGCTCCAGGGAGAACACAAACAAAACCAAATGGACTCATGCAGTTCTTTATAAATACTTTTTACACCTCAGTGTGTCTCTGCCTAAAAAGCAGGTTGTGTTTCCATCAAAATTAAAAGCACAATGACTTAAAATAATTTATTTTTTCTGTCTTGTATAATTCAAGTGATTGTTTACTTCCAAATTTTGTAGCTTTTTTAAAAACAGTCATCTATCCTTGATCTGAGGCTCGTCGAATCAGTAACTTATTTTAAAGAATTTCCTAAAATCCACTTTTACAGACTTGCCTGAAGTTCTCTTTTATTGCGCTCTGCCTTTTTATCCCTTTTAAAAATTTTAACTGCTTGTAGTCCCTCTTTCTAACCTCCTGATCTTAATCTATTTCTATCTTTGATTTTCTCTTCAGCTTCTCTCTTAACCTCCTTGTGTGATCTATCCATTCTTCATCTTGAATTTCCCTCGGGATTAATAAAGTATCTATCGATCTAGTACATTTTTGTCAATTTTTATGTTCTACCTGTCAAACCACTTTGTGAATGCTTTTCCTAAAGGTGCTATACAATAAAGTTAGTATTATTATCTATTAATAAATGTCATTTAACTCCAAAACCTACAGTTATGCAGGAACATTCTGACTTGACAACAAAACACACACATATATATCTAGATATATATATATATATTTATCAAGCCCTACGATGGAATTTGAAATATCGTGTCTCAGCAACACAAGTACCAGGCATTCCCCTCTGCAACACTGATCTGCTACACATTTAAATATGGTGTTTACTCTGTCAGCTGTTTATCACCTGTTGATGATTCATAAACCTGTTAATGATATCTGGTGATAGTCACAAATTAACACGGGCCCATATTGTAATGCTGCAGAAGAGGTTGCAGCAAATAGTGCTCATTACAATGCACACATTTAACACATAAATGGTCCAGAAACGGTTAACAAAACCTACCACGATGACTATTTACTTACCATCCTATAAAAACCATGTCAGAAACCTTATAAATTACTAATCAATGCGGCTGTTGTCCTTGTTTTAGTGTTTATATTACGCAAATTTTGGTCACAATACGACGAATCTGCCACTATAAACATCTGGAGCTTGTTCTGCTAGACATGATCATCAGTTAAACTGCAAGACCAGCATTAAACAAAACCTGCTGATCACGTTGTTTTGCTCAATGAGTGCAGCTGCTGTTTAATTACTAGATTTGTGAATCTCCGTCTGTCTAGCGTCAGGTTAGGGGAAAATCCTGGAGCTCCTCGGTATTAACTGTTTACTTTAACGAAATATCTGAAGTCGGACAATAATTAGTTCAGTGTCCAAATGGACTAAAAACACGTATTTCAGTGCTCCTTCAACACAGAGGGCCTGCCGACGGGTGTATGTGCCTATCTTCCTCTGTTCACCGAGATTTTCGGTTGTTGTACAGGTCGCGTTCTCTAGTAAACAACCGGCGGTTAGCATTAGCCGACGGCGGCTAACGATATGCTAGCACCCATAGCGGTTTGGTGTCTGTGAAGCTGACATGGTCGTTATTGGCTTCTGTCAGGTCCAGAAACAGAAAAAACACACTCTGTTTAATAGAAAACACTCCAAACCTTAACTCGCCCGTTGGCTATGTGTTCATAAGATGGAAAACTCGTTGGCTAGCTAGCTAGCACGGGTATATCAACGTGAGGCAGAGCGTGGTTGTAGCTCGGCCCCTCCGGTTGGTCACGTTAATAACGTTAGTCTGTCTACACTACAGTTAGTCCGCTCCTCGGGTTAAGTTCATTACACGCACTTTAACCTGTGACGGGTTTACATTAGTTAAGTCACATTAGAAGTGAATATTATCTTTACCACAACACTGCTGTGCTGATTGAGTCCAGTCCAGTCTACAGACACACTCCCGCCCGTCGCCGTCGTTCAAAACCGAATCCAGAACACTACGCGACTAGACTACCGCAGAGCAACGCGTCAAGGGATTTGTAGTTCAATTGGACTACAACGGTGCGTTCACGGCCTTCTAAGAAACGCGTTACTCTCCAAAGCTCCATTTCGCCAATAGTTCAACCGGTCAATATATAATTGAGGGACTTTTGAAGTCCATGGGATATATCTTGCATACATTTTTATTAAAAATAAACATTTTCTATCAAAAAATTTTACAAATTCCGTAAACAATCACATTAATGAAAAATGACTGGATATCACTAAAATGTCAACTAAATAATCGTCTGAATTTAATAAAAAAAAAAACACCTTCTAAGTAGCTTAACAATAATAAAATGAGCTTATTCAAAAATTGTTTTGATTGTGTTCTTTTTATTAAATTGAGATAATCCATCCATTATCTATACACCGCTTAATCCTCACTAGGGTCGCGGGGGGGTGCTGGAGCCGATCCCAGCTGACTCGGGCGAAGGCAGGGGACACCCTAGACAGGTCGCCAGTCTGTCGTAGGGCTATATATATATAGACAAACAAGCACTCTCACATTCACACCTACGGGCAATTTAGAATAATCAATTAACCTCAGCATATTTTTGGACTGTGGGAGGAAGCCGGAGTACCCGGAGAGAACCCACGCATGCACAGGGAGAACATGCAAACTCCATGCAGAAAGATCCCGGGAAAGCCGGGACGCGAACCAGGGACCTTCTCGCTGCAAGGCAGAAGTGCTAACCACTACACCACTGTGCAGCCCAGTTGAGATAATCATGACAGATATTTCTTTTTTTTGGCAATATACAGTCATGGACGAAAGTATTGTCACCACTGCATTTTTTCCAGAAAATACACCATTTCTCCCAGAAATTGTTGCAATTACAAATGTTTTTGGTATACATGTGTTTAAGATAAGATAAACTGTATTGATCCCACAGTGGGGAAAGTTCACCGTTACAGCAGCTCCAAGGAGAAAAAATAGTAAAAAAAAAAGTAGTACAGAATAAATAGAAACAGTGCAAAAACGCAGAGAACATTATACACAGAAGATTTCGCTGGATTTTGGTTGATTTTTCTGTGAATGTTCTTACGAAACATTTTTAACATTTCTTTTTTTCAACCAAAACATGTTCAAAGATTTCCCAAAAATGTTGAAAATGTGGACATCAGAAGTTTCATTGTGAAAATATTTTTTCCCCCACATTTTCAAACTTTAAAATGGGCCAATTTTGACCCGCAGGACAACACGAGGGTTAAAACTTATTTTGATGAATTGAATTTTAACATTTGCTGTATTTTTCTCCCAGTTATGTTATGGTTTCACATTGTGTTGCTTTTGTTTTTTGTTATAGCTGCGCTGTTATGTGTATTGTTACCACATTGTTTTATCAATAAAGTTGGTTTTAAGGAGGTCACGTGAGCGCTCTGCTCGGAGGAGGTCTGTGTCTAATGGGTGCTGCTGGGAATCGAAACTTAACCGGTGCTCGGTGAACGTCCAGCTCCGGCGGCTTCTCTCCTCTCCCCCGTTTGTCTGCGGCTTCTCGGCGCCTTAAACTTTGTCCGCGTCTTCCTCCTCGGAGCCAGCATGAGCCGCTTTTAAACTTCGGTTCAATGAACTTCCTGACTTCATCAGGTAGGTGTGTCTGAAGTTGGCCCAGTCGCGCCACTACAGCCAGTAAGCTCGGAGTTGCTGGTGCCGATAAAGAGCAGTAAATGACGGTGTAGCTCAGGCTCGGCCGCTGAGAGAGTGTCGTGAATGTGGCGGAGAGGTGCTGGTTTCCTGTTCTGCCAGTGGGAGTCTAGTAGCTTCTATCAAAATAACATCTTTGTTACTAACCCCTCTTTGGTGTTTCCCCCTGCCCTTCCCCCCTACAGTGAACAAGCATGGACCCTGTCCGACAGAAACGCAGGAAGGACATAGGCAAAGCTCTGGCATTCATACAGTGAGGGCATTTAAACTACATTTGACTCCACACTCACGCAAAGTGAAACGGACTTACTCATATTCTGTACAGCTGAGCGGTGTCAGTATCTCTGAGCGACTTTTCCCTCTTGTGTTGCAGGTCTTCCCTGGCTTATCCAGAGCCTGAGGGCTACCAGGTACCAGCTGTTCACAGTTTGTTTCCTCTCCTTTCTGTTTTTGCTTTCTGGGTTTGGTGCATGTTTTGGTGGGCATTTACACTGATCAGGCATAACATAACTTAACCACCTGCCTAGTATTGTGTTTGTCCCCTTTATGTGGTCAGAAATGGATCTGAACCATTGGACATGGACAAGAGGACCTCAGGGCGTCCTAGGGGTTCCGACACCAGGGTGTTGGCAGTGGATCCTTTGGAGCCTCTGTGAATCAAACTTTTTCCACTACATCCTGTTGATGCTTGATTAGTATGAGGTCTTGGAAGTTTGGAGGTCAAATCGACATCTTGTGTGATTGTCGTGTTCCCCAAGACGTTCCTGATTGGTTGATGTTTTGGCGATGTGGTGGGGTGCATTTTCCTGCGGGGGTAGACCAGTGACGTTTGGAATTTCCATTTGCGGCAATGTTTATTTGGATGTCAAAGTCTCATCAACACGGAAGCCAAAATCCAAGGTCTTCCACCGGAACACGACATAGTACCTAATGATCACTGTTATTTACATTATGACCACTGACTGGTGAACTGACATTGATTATCTTGTTATAATGAAACGTTCTCCAGGGAAAGCTTGAGTCCCGACATTCATGTGGATGTTTGACATGTACCACCCACCTAAACATTGCAGGTCAAGCAGCCCCCCATGGCAGCAGCAGTCCTTGATGCCATTTGCCACTCCCTACACACCACAAAAACTGCTCAGGAGTGGCCCGTGGGAACACAACAGAGCTAAAGTGTTCACCCAGGTTTCCACACTCCCTAGATCTAAACTTACTGAGCATCTGTGGGATGTCCCAGGATAGGCCTGATCTAGGTAGGTCCCACCCTGCAACCCACAGGACCCACAGAATTCACTACCACAGGACACCCCAGAGGTCCTGTGTCCATGCCTCATTGGGTCAGAGGAGTTTTGGCAGCATAAAGGAGACCAACACAATATTAGGCAGGTGGTCATAATGTTATGCCTGATCGGTGTATTTGTATGCTAAAGTCACAGGCCTCCTTCTCTGTTTTTACTTGAAACTTCTTTATTTTCATCCTTGGCTGCATGTAAAATCAGCAAGACTGGATTTTTTTTTCTCTTGCCCATAATCTTCTTGGGAGCCTTACAGCTACTCTTAGCTTTTTTCAAACCTGTCTCAGTACAGTCGCTTTGTAAGAGTTTTCAAACATGAGATGTGTAACAGGGCTGGATTCGTCCTCATTCAGACTCAAGTCAATGTTAATGTTCCTCATTCTTTCATTCAACCATACTCACCACAGTGACCCAAAGAGCCACAGCAAACATGTAAAATTGGTCATATATGAAAGATTAGACGGTACATCAAGTGATAAATAATGCATAATAATGCACCTATAAATAAAAAGAGAGAACTATTAGAAAACCTACCCCACTGGTCAAATACATAATATCTCAACACATAACAAATGATTTATATGCAGCTGATAGACTGTGGCTCTGTGAATGGAGAATCATACATGGTGGGACTTACTGTTAGATTCTTATCGGTCAAGTTTCCATGTTGGAGATAAATTATAAGTAATTAATAAAGTTATTGCTGTTGTTCCATGTCTTTGGAGATGCTTAGATGTGTCTTGTTTTATAACTGAGAGGAAAGACTCCTACAATCAGCTAGAGGCAAATAACTGAACTTCAGCTTCAATGTGTTTTACATTCATAATTAGTCAGTCTTATTATTTAGAGTTTTTTAATGGCTCTGTTTTCATGTAAAATATGTGCAAGTGTAGGGCAATGTGAATGAGAAAGGTGACTTTGGAACATAAATTGTGTGTTTTAAGCTCTTCGCTGTGTTTTTGAACCAGTGTTGGTGCTGGAATGTGGAAAAAGTTCTCTGCAAATTGTTTGACACAACTCAGAGTACTGTCGTTGTCAGTCAGTGCAGCTGCATGCAGGCTTGTGACAGTAAGATTGCCATCAAGGAAAAGTTACCAGGGTCCTCATTCGGACATTAAACCAACATGTCCAGTTGATGTCAGATTAATAAAAAATGACTGCATCCCTGAAAAAGGCTTTTGACAGATTGCCTTTAACTTAGAGGCCAATTGTTGTTGGCAAGGGAAAGAATCCTGCTGAATCCAGTGATCACTTAATTTTTCCTCTTGTGCCACCTTGAGGTTGATGTTTTCACAGTTATTTAATGGATTGGCAAAAAAAAAAAAAGATGTATTGAAAGGCTGTGAAATGTCTCAGCATATTAAAACAGTGACCATGACATTTTCTTCAGGAAATTTACCATGAACATCTTCAGCTCCCAGTAAATCTCATCATATGTACACATGGTCATGTGAGTGTTATATTAAGACAGGCCATAAAGAATCCTTTTGTTAGTGGATGACAGCTAAAGCCATCAGGCAGCACATTGTTCATGATGCATGTGGTGTTTCATCTACAGAAGTGGACAGACTGCTCATATTGCCAAGAGTGCATAGAAAAAAGACCTAGGGTAGAGAGAGCTTTTTGGTTACTGTGCTACTTTTTGTCCACATCCCATCATGATTTTCTCAACTGTTGTGATATTTTTTTTTAAATTCTTGATTCCTGCTTCCGCTTACCTTTCTTCTGACTGCATGTGTGTACTGTGCAGAATGTGCAAACATTCAAACATTCTAGAAACACACCACCAACATCTTATTCCCCTCTTTCTTTTCATCCTCCCAGGACCTCTTGACCCAGTTAGTGTGCAACCTTCTCGATGAGGGAAATGCCTTCTTCCGAGACAGAGAGTGGGGTCGGGCTGTCAAAGAGTTCAGTGAAGGCTTGAATGTCTCATACTATGCTGAAGGAGAGGAGATCCAGATGCCTGAAGCTTTGCTAGAGAGCCTGTATGTCAACAGAGCTGCTGCCTACCACAGTATGGTGAGATAGATCTGGTCCTGTGTGTCTCTACGTAATTCTACAAACGAAGTGTTACAATGAGCAACAGTAGAGCTCAGACCATACATGTAGGAAGTTGTTGTGACAACTGCTTCTCCACACCCACATCAGACATGAGTCAGTCAACTTTAGTGTCAAATAAAAGCAGATCAACCTGTAATAACTGCTGATTGAAACTAAAATTGCAAACAGGTGTAGCAGGGTTCAAGCAGTCGACTGCTATGTGGACCCACCTGAAGCAAGCCCCCAAACAACGAGTTCAAATTTATTCTGAACAATTCTAAAACAGTTTTCTATTGTCTTTTATCTCTCATTTATGTAATTTCTAGCCAGAAGGAAGTTATTGGTCAGATAAAACTTCTGTGTAAACCAAAATTTGTGCTGGGTATGAATAATTTTTAGATTAATTGTATATTATTTTGATGAATTTGAATGAATTTACTTTAAACCAGTAATGAAATTCATATCTAACCAGTTTCAGACTGTCCCATCAGGCTTGTGGTCATGCCAGTGAAGCAGTTATGGCGGCCAGAGGTCCTTGATGATTCAGCCAAACTTTGTGTTGACCAACAGTCAACACAGATGTTTCCATTTCCATGCTTGTGAGATTCAAATAACCCAATAATTTTGACCTTTTCTACTTAAAAAAAATTATGTTGGAAATAAACATGCAGAAATCATATGTTTGGCATTATATAGTATGCATTACAAGAGCTGGGATGTTGTAAATTATACTCACTAATTTGAACTTCATATAAAAACAAATGGGGTGATTGGAAGAAAATGTATTTAGAATAATTACAGTTCAGAATCAAAGGTGTTTCAGTGTCCACAGTTACTCCTATTGATACAATTAACAGTTGTCAAGAAAGGAGAGTTTCCTGACCTTACCATTTAGGACACACTTCTCAATAACTAAACCAAGTTTGAAATATTGTAATTAAGGACACTGTGCTTTGATAACCATCATTTTATTCTTTATATATTGTCTTATTTAAAACTACACATTATCACCAAGTCGAGAATTCTGTCCTGCCTGTGAATTTACATATCATATGTTACATTGCCTTTACTTACTGCACTTCCATACTGTCATTAATGATCTTTTCCCATGTTTTGCACAGGGTGAATATGATCAGGGAGTGCAGGACTGTGACAGCGCTCTGGAAGTGTGTAAGAAGAGCCGCAGAGCCCTGTACAGGAAGGCACTTTGTTTGAAGGAGCTTGGACAGTACAAGGAGGCCTACAACTGCACCACCAAATGTCTGCTCATTGCTCCTCAGGTAAAGGAAGACTTTATGCTAATATTTCAAACAATGGCTGTCACTCACAAGAGCAGGAAATTTGTTTTCAACACTGCATCACAGTAAGAACATGTATGAAATGTAATAGAAGCTGGCACTTGGCTGTGGTGGTTGAGGCTCTGGACTGCTGATCATAAGTTGATGGTTGATACTATTTATTTAAAACTACATATGTGACATTAATGACATTCCCATCAGCCTCAGCTTTATTTTGCGTTTTAAGCTAATTAGTGAATGTCAACATGCTGACATGCTTAATTAAGATAGGTCAACATATTAAGCATAATACCTGTTGCACATCTGCAAGCCAGCATTAGCATGTAGCTCCAAGTGCTGTTGTGCATAAACTAACTTCCTCGAGCCACTAGCATGGCTTTAGTCTCTTGTTTTGTTTCTTTCATCACACCTCACGGCATTCGTAGTACAGTTTGCTGTTTTGACTAAAATGTTCAACTCCATCTTTATGATTATCTCCTTTCTGACAGCTGTAATGAGTGTGTTACGCTACATAATTGTTATAAAAAACTCTTGGCTTTGCAGTGGATTAATTAATTAATTAATTCCTTCAACTCTTGACAGGACAAACAGGTGAACGAACTCGCACAAGAGCTGGCCGTCCATCTGGGACTGAAAATTCGAAAACCCTATGTCAAAGCAACGGTTAGTGAAGTCAACATATAGATTTTGTTCATTGTGGAGGACAAGCAAATGATATTTAAGGATTTTCTCAGTCTTCAGCTTAGTTATGATCAGATAAGATGCAGTTAAGAGTTGAGTATTGAACAGAACACAGATAAAACAAATTTATATTTAAATGTTGACATGTACATCATTATCAATTACAATCAATTAACTATAAATGTAATTGATAATGATGTATATGTCAACATTGAAATATTATTGAAGTCAAATTATATTTTGACTTGTCAGGGGAATTAAATACTTTAAAAGTTGATCTAACAGTAATTATGCAAAGTTTCCTGTCAGATTTTTTTTGCTGAACTCTTACTCATTGTTTACTCTGTTCCTCCTCTTTTTTATTTGTGCCTACTTCTATGTTCTGTGTTTTTCCCTCTACTTTCCAGGTGTCTGGTGAGAATTTAGGAAATGGTTTGAATCCTCTGAGTGTTGTTGCACCAGGTGAGAATTCTGGACTCGTTAACAATCCTGGCAACATACATAATCTCGTGATTTCTGCTATTACAGGAAAAATCCAAATAAATGTCCTCCTGCTTCCCTTCAGTCAGCTTTCCCAGCATGCCTCAGCCCTCCTTTCCCTGCACGCCTCCCAGCAGTAACCAGCCTGCTGTCTATGCAGTACCCGACTCTTTGGAGGACTCCGAGCGGCTGGGAGACGACTTAGACAGCCTGCTAGACTGCTTTCCTACTGAGCAGGGTCCAACTGAGGTAAAACATTTCTGTGGAGTTTGTCCTTGCAGACCAATTATCTAACTTTTTGCTGATAGGAAGAGGATGTCCTTGGTTGTAGAGGAACTAAGATAGAGGGTGTAGAAAACCACAATAGTACATTCATAATGTCCAAATGTTGAAAGGTTGGATTGTTGGGAAAAACTGTCAAGGAGCTGCTTTTACTGTGGTGTTTTATTTCATTCACGAAACAAATCACGCCCTTTTCCTTTTACCACAGCAGCAAAATCAACTTTAGTACTTGATCCATTACACACAACATTCTTTGCATTTTTATCTCTTTTAAAGTTAAGTCTTTATTACCTGGTGAAGCAGCTGGAACATTTACTTTGCAGTGATCTATGAGTGGGAATGTCTAATTTCTGATACTTTGTCAAACAGCACAAACCTTGCATGAGACTATGTTTTCTGTATAATTGTCAAGCAAATTTCATTCCAACATACACTACCATTCAAATGTTTGGACACAACTTCTCATTTAATGGTTTTTCTTTGTTTTCATGACTATTTACATTGTAGATTCTCACTGAAGGCATCAGAACTATGAATGAACATGTATGGAATTATGTAGTAAACAAAAAAGTGTGAAATAAATCAAAACATGTTTCATATTTTAGATTGTTCAAAATAGCCACCCTTTGCTTTGATGCTTTTAGTGCTTTACACACTCTTGGATGAGCTTCATGAGGTAGTCACCTGAAATGGTTTTCCAACAGTCTTGAAGGAGTTCCCAGAGATGCTGAGCACTTGTTGGCCCTTTTGCCCTCACTCTGCAGTCCATCTCATCTCAAATCATCTCGGCTGGGTTTAGATCAGGTGACTGTGGAGGCCAGGTCATCTGACCTAAGCAGCACTCCATCACTCTCCTTCTTGGTCCTTCCACAGCCTGGAGGTGTGTTTGGGGTCATTGTCCTGTTGGAAAGTAAATAATGGTCCAACTAAACGCAAACCGGATGAGATGGCATGTCGCTGCAGGATGCTGTGGTAGCCATGCTGGTTCAGTGTGCCTTCAGTTTGGAATAAACCCCCAACAGTGTCTCCAGCAAAGCACCCCCACACCATCACACCTCCTCCTCCATGCTTTACGGTGGGAACCATGCATGTAGAGACCATCCGTTCACCTTTTCTGCGTCGCACAAAGACACGGCAGGTGGAACCAAAGAGCTCAAATTTGGATTAATCAGACCAAAGCACAGATTTCCACTGGTCTAATGTCCATTCCTTGTGTTTCTGGGCCCAAACTAATCTCTTCTGCCTGTTGCTTTTCCTTAGTAGTGGTTTCTTAGCAGCTATTTGACCATAAAGGCCTGATTGGTTCAGTCTCCTCTGAATGCTGATGTAGAGATGCGTCTGCTACTAGAACTCCATGTGGCATTTATCTGGGCTCTAATCTGAGCTGCTGTTAACTTGGGATTTCTGAGGCAGGTGACTCTTGGTCTTCCTTTCCTGGGGCGGTCCTCGTGAGCCAGTTTCATTGTAGCATCTCATTTGTGTGACCTCACTTGGGGATACATTCAAAGTTTTTGCAAGAAAAACACAAACAGTGTTTCACGTTCTGCTCAGTTGGGTCTGTCGGACTCACAATCTTCTGTCTGATGGCCAAAGCTGATAGATTAAATGTGAGAGGGGTTAGATGGAATATTATCTCCAAGAGAAAACATTATTTTAGTCTACACAGCTTGAAAACTTGACATGTGTGTGTCCTGAGGAGTATAATCCAGAAACCCTGTTGTCAGGCTTCAGCCATGATCTCATGCCGCCCCCTGAGTTGCCAAATGTCTTCCTTCAAGGCAGGTTTCACTGCAGTACATGAGAACAGAAGGAATGTCCCCCACAGGCTGGTCCATATTGACCCCACAGTTGTGTTCTGTTCTGTTCGACTAATGTGGACAACCACAGTCCACATAAAAAAAAAAACATAAGCGATGTGCCATATTTTTCAAGTGCTCGTATAGGACAAAAAAAAACCACAAACATGAAACAACAAAGATTGTTCGCAGCTGTGACACCCGCTGGAAGTTTAAATGTCTTGACCTTCTAGTGAACAGAAAAGATACAGAATCATACCAACATTATCCAGCTATCGTCAGACATCCATTAAAACCTCGTATATGTATGTATGCAGTGTTGTGGAAAAGTATTAGATATTGTGTTTCACAGAAATCTTCTATTTTTGCATATTTCTCACACTTAAATGTTCTAGATCGACAAACTAATATTTATATTTATTGACTATTACACAGAGATAACCCCCAAAACACAAAATGGCGTTTTAAAATTGTGGTTTATTGAAGAATTTGCCCCTCTGAACCTAATAATTGTTGGGCCACCCTTATCAGCAACAACTGCAGTCAGATGTTTCTTACAGTTTGTGATCAGTCTTTACATTTTCTTGGAGTATCTTTGTCTTACATTAAGATTTGTTTGATGACCTGAAATAATTAAGTGTGAGAAATATGCAAAAAATAGAAGGTCTCTGCAAATATGTTCACATGGCACTATATACAGGGGGTTCTTAGCTTATGATGTATGTCAGAACTGGTTATGTGGTAATAGTTGGTGAGCGGTGCGGACGAATACGTTGTCACACGGCGCTATAAGACGACTTGGTTTACATTCGCTGGTTGTACGCCACCTTGGATTGTGCTACATTCGCTATCTTTTTGCCCTTCATTATGGCTCCCAAGTGTCAGTCAGACTCTTCTGATGGCAGCACTTCAAAGAAAAGGAGATGGAAGTGAAATTAGATATAGTAAAATGCTTGAAACAGGGCAAACAGTGATACTGTGATGCACGTAACGGCTTTGTTTACATTTTCGCCCGAGTTCTGACTCACGGCGAAAATCGACTTGCGCTGCGCCATAGGAATGGAACTCAGATGTAAGTCGAGGACCCCCTGTAATGCTCTGTCTCAACTGTTTTTCAGTCCTTTCTAACTCAAGTTTGCTTCTCCGTGTTTTCCAGATTCCCATCCATTCAGCGTTCTCAGTCCCCAGCCAGGCATCAACTAACAATCATGCAGTTTCTTCTGATCTACCCGCCCCAACACCCCAGCTGCCTCCCGCCTTTTTCAGCTCAGCCATCAGCCAACTCAGCTCCCTGGACTCTTTTTCAGGCGGTGCACACAGCACCTCAGTTGCAACACTGGATTTCCTAGATGACCTCTCGACCTCTGGAACTGGAAGTGGAGCAGTAGCTTCGAACTTGGTACTGACCTCCCCAGCGCAGGAAGTCCTGCATGGTCTCGATTCCCTCGATTCTCTTGATGACTTCTTGGATGTGATGCCAGGTGCTGCTGCTGCTGCTGAGGATATTAATAAGTCCCAAACAGAGCTGGACGCAGGGGAGAAGTCCCTTGATGAATTGCTCGATGAACTAGATCCCCCGCAGGCTGTCTGTCGTCAGAATGGTCTTGCTGGCGAGGTCCCTAAAATTGGTGTTAAATCCATGGAGCAGCTTGAATCCCTTGATGCCCTGGACTCGTTTCCCTCGGTGGAAGGTGTCGGAGTAACAGGCCTGGACTTGCTGCCTGAAGTCAGCTCAATTGGTGATTATGGTTCGTTGATGAATTTTTATATTATTGGCAAAGCAGGAAGTTGTTATTTTTGCATTTCACATTGATTGGTAGATGCTGAAAGTAGCTACTTGGATTCAGTCATGGTTCTAAACCTTTTCGCAAAATCTATGATGAAGAAGAGACTGCACTGAGTAGTAAAAACAGAAAATTTGAAAAAGAAATGTTAATTTTGTAAAACAGAAATATTTTTCGGTTTTATCCCTTAAATCATCAGTTCACTTATTTCATTTTTGAGTAGTATTTTGAGGTGGTTTCAACCCCTAAGTTTGAGAACCACTGACCTACATTGTAAGATGCATATCAACATCAAGGAAGGAAGAAAACACTTTAGGCATGTCTGTCTACGTGGTATATTGTTTCAGCATTTCCGGAATTTTAAGCCAAATTAACCTAAACACATCAAACTATAACTTTTTTGCTGCTTGATACCAAGAGAAAACTCACCTGATATAATTCTGTGATATAACTTACCCAGATTTCAGTTTGGTTGGTTGCAAACCAAGAACCTTAACTGGTGTTGGGGTTGACAATTAATGAAATACTAATTACAATTTTTGCCTTCCACAATTAGACACACATGATCAACTATGATTTAAATGTTTAAAATGCTCCTCTTATTGAAAACAGCCCGTGTAGATGAAATCACTCAGTTTCAGTTTGGGTAAATTTGACTCTAGAATCTTATTTGACTGCAGTCGCCAAGCCTACTGTCTATGACAGCCTGCATGTGAGGCATTTAGGGTACTTGAATCAGTTGTGTCTGTGATAAGCAGATGTTGAGTAAGTGAGGAGTTATGGGTACGGTATAATGTATATTTTGCCACTAGGAGATGTACTGAATTCAGGTGAAGAAAAGCCTCATTTAATGTGTTAATAGCAGGAATGCAGGACAACATGGAGGCGAAAGCAGTTTATTTAAATGCGAAGTGCAACAAAAATATTTTGCCTCTAAAATCAATTAATCGTGATCTAAATTTTAATAAAAATAATCATGATTATCATTTTGGCCTTAATGGTGCAGCCCCGGTCAGGTGTTTGGAAATATTTTGGCTGAACAAAGGATGATGTTGACAAAAACAGGATCTGTCAGCAGTGTCTTGCCACATCATAAGGCAAGACAACTAATTTATTTGACCATTTAAATAAGCACCACAAAGCTCTGTATTGGTGAGTGCAAAGCCAGATCTGACAGATAATATTTTCAGATACATCTGATGAAAATTCCTGAGTAATTCCATATCATAATGCATATCGCAGAACAAAAAAACTTATGGCAATGTCGTTCTTTTCCATTAGCCCAAATGATACAATTAATAGAATCTGAAATTTCAAACACCTTAAATACGTTCTTCCTTCTTTAAAACTTGTGTCGTCCTGCGGGTCAAAACTGACCTGTTTTAAAGTTTGAAAATGTGGAAAAAATATATTTTCACAGTGAAACTTCTGATGTCCACATTTTCAACATTTTTGGGAAATCTTTGAACATTTTTTGGTGGGAAAAAAGAAATGTTAAAAATGTTTCTTAAGAACATTCACAAAAAAGTCAACCAAAATCCAGTGAATGGATTTTGATTGATTTTTATGTGAATGTTCTTAATAAAAATATTAGAAGTTTTACTGATATGTATGTAATCACTTTAGATATTTTTAGGATTTTTTTGGAAGATTTTTACTCATTTTTGAATGTATTTTCAAGAATTTTCTTGCCAAATTTGAGGGATTTTTTTAAAATAAAACTTTTAAGGGTAACTTTTGGAATTTTCTTCCCAAAGGTTTTGCAAATTTTCAGAAATTTGGGGGAATTTTTTTGCTGAATTTTTGGATTTTTTTTCAGACAAGGAAACAATATTTTTTGGAGCCTGTAAATGAGGACAACAGGAAGGTTAAAGATCATTTACCAAAGTGTAATTTATTTTCCATCATTGCTCCTCAGGTGTCCCTCCTCACGGTGCTGCAGCTCCAGTAATGCGATCCCCAAAAAAACACCAAAACGTAAGACAGATTATTTGGCTTCTGTTACTGACTCTTTGATTGTTTGATTTGTTTGCATGAACTGAACTCTTATTCTTATTGTGGAAACTAGGTGAAGGAAAACCAAGCTCCAGCTGCAGTCTCTAACCCCCTGTCCTCCACCCACGAGTTCCTGCAGGCCTGCTCAGCTTGTTTTCCTCGGGAAGGTATGTCGGGAGTTTAGTCCTACTCAAAATACCGGTAGTGCAGCAAGGACTTCTAATCATCCTGCTGCTTCTTAGCTGGTGATGATTTGACTGTCCAGGGAGTTTAACACCCTCCTGTCCTCATCAGATTTTAAAATAAACTTGTGATTTAATGTGCATCATGAAACACTGAGCTGTTTCTTCTTTGTTAATATTTTTATTCTTAGGTCAAGGGATTTATTCTTATGTACACAAGCCAGACCTGGTCCACAACTGTAAAGGAGACATTCTGTTATGCCGACTAAAAGCAGCATATCCTTCAGAGTGGACCAGAGTGCGACCGATTCCACGGACATCCATCAGTGGGCCATTTGTAATTTGCAGAGGTAGAAATCTCAAGATGAAATTCAGTGGTGGAAAAAAGGGTTTGGACACCGAAATTGTGAAATATGATGTTAAAAATCACTCTAAGGTCTTCAAGTGCAATTTCTTTTAGTCCAGTCACAGGCTTGATACTAAACAAATGCTTTAAAAAAAGCTATTAAAATCTTAAAATTGATTGGTTTCATAAAAATAAGAAATTTTAAGTCTTGCCTCATTTTAGTAGGATTTAGTTTTGTTTTCTGGTAAACGATAAACAAAAAAATATAATTTGTATTTGTTTGTGTCTGTCTAATGCAGCCACACCTTTTGAAACATAGAAAAGATTTTTCCACAAATATTTCATGATAATATTTGAGATTGTGTAAAATTTTAAGGGTGTCTGAAAACTTTTTTTCCACCACTGTATGATGGAAAATCAGGATTTTTCAAGTGAATCGTGTTTGTTAACTCCTAGTTGTTGTAGGTAAACTGATCTGCATAGTTAACAACGCAAAGGAGGAAATGCCCCAAACATTTTAATATATCAACATAGCTAGATTTATGATTTAAGTATGAGTTTCCAGTTTTAGCAAGAAGCGCGCACACTTTAAAAAATTCTTTGCAATTGTTTGCTAATGAATATTTTCACAAAAGGACCACTATGCTGCTGTCCAGTTTCCAAATTCTTTTATTTCCTGTTCTTTTTATGTTCCTTTTGTGTTGTTATTCCATGTACAATACAGTAAGATTTGTCAAAAATTAAAAAAAAAATCTAAAAATGCCTTTTTAGCTTTCAGTTTCAAGATTTTTTTTTTGTTGTAGTGATTTTGTTTTTAATAATAATTTTTGTAATAATAAATATGTTTTCCTTAATATAAACGCTATTCCAAAAATTCTAATTCAGTCCAGTATTACCATATCAAATGATGAAAGATCTGGATAGCATAGACTGTTTTGGAAAAAGCTACATCTTTAAACTTTAGAGGCACGGCAACTTAAGGGTGTTTACAAGCTAACTGGTCAAGCTCGTAGAAAATACACAACTAGCAAGTGTAGCGCTAAACGTAGATGTCAGAATCACTGAACTACAGGTTGAGTAGATAAGTTGATGCACATTTTATGTAGAGGACACTGAAACCGCAAAGCAGGCAGAAACAAACCATCAGAGCACAGTTTGTTCTTTCACACAGGAACACTCTTAAACTTTACAGCAGGGCGGGAAAGGTGGTTTAGATTCAGGAGCGTCAAGTATTCTTAATAAGACTCAGTAGTTTTGGGGAAGTTGTCCTATTTGTTTGCATATTTCCAATGCGATCAAGCCAATTTACTGCCATGACAAAAGAATTCAGGAAGAATTCATGCCAGTCACAAGTGAAAATCAAATCACTGTGCAGTTTAAAACAGAACTTGTATTAAAATGTGTGATTCATGAACGCGTTGTGTGTTTTCTTCCATGTCCAGAGCTGCTGAAGTCGGGGGATCTGGGCCTGTGTAAGTACGGAGAGAACTGCACATTCGCCTACAACCAGCTGGAGATCGACGTTTGGACAGAGGAGAGGAAGGGAAAACTGGACAGAGACCTGCTGTTTGAAACACCTTCCAAACTGGATCCTGTAAACGCCATCATTCGCCTCCTACAGGAGAACAAAGGCATGTTCATGTTCCTCTGTCAGGTCAGTGCACACGTCCGGATTTACTTTTAATTCTGTGTTTTGTCTGCACTCTAGGGAGAGCTAAAACACCAAGCATGTGTTTTTTTTGCCCCAATTTCCTACAGTATCCCACCATCATGGTTCTGTTATTGTCAGATTTCAGACCTCCCCAAAGCAATTATGGAAAGCTATGCCTACCAACAAAGTTTTATGCTGATATACATATAAAAACAGTCATTTCATTATACATTTTCTTTAATATGAAGGCTATCATAAAAAATGTGCGAGTTTTATATCAAATCACAGATGATCTGGACAGCTGTGACTGTTCTGGAAAAAAAAGATACAGTAAAACTGCTCAAAAGCCTGCTGGTCATGTTGTAATTCTGTTATTTTATTTCATTTATTCATGTATTGTAGCTAGAATTTATTAATGCATGTGTTTGTTCACAATTAAATCATGTTTTATCCTCCGTATAAATAAGGTTTTTACACGATATACACTGTTTAAACCAAAAATCTAAACATGCCAGTTGGTGTTGCTATGATCTGTATGTTGCATGTGTCATTCATAAAGAATGTCCGTCCTTCTTTGTTCCTCTCCACCCTGTCGCTGGTCTTTTCTGTGTCTCTACTGCATCTCTGTAGGAGTGCTATGACAGTAAACCTAGAATCATCAGCGAGCGCTGCAGAGACAAACCCACCGTCTGCTCTAACTTGAATGCTCGCCATAACTTCGATGCTAATAAGTGAGTGTGTTTATAACATACTATTCATCTCATGACCTCTCACGCTCTCTCTCATTTAAATCTTGCAGTAATTCTAATTCACGCGTCTTCTTCTGCGTCTTAATCGCACTTTGATTTGTCCTTCTGTGGCCATCAGGTGCTTGGCGTTTGTGGTGAGGACCCACAATGTGAACTACAGTAAGGTTCGACCGCTGAGCGTCCTGTGCCACTTGGATTTGTGCCGTCAGTCCATCCGCTATGGCTGCCAGAGAGAGGACAGCTGCTATTATGCCCACTCCGTCATAGAGCTCAAAACCTGGAGGGTGCAGCGAGCCACAGGTACAGTCTTATCAGAGGCATGCACAGTGTTTCCATGTGTACCGGAAAGTTTTAGATCAGTTTTCCAGGTCTGGAAAACCTGTGGAAGTCTCAGTTAGAGGTTTTGACACTTTTCCTTATGCAGACAGGATATTGTCAGCTAGCATTTGATGCTATGTTCAAGGACCCGTCGACGTTTGAATGCCAGGATGAGAGTATTTGGCTGAAAGGCTCTGACCTCCGGAAACATTTTCACCAACCTGGTTATGCGTCTGTAGCCTGAAAAAAAACTTAATTGCAACCAGAAAACTTGATGTGTAAATGAGTGGATTCTAATTGTTGGCTGGTATGAAGCTTTACTGTTTAAGATGTGCAGGATTTAAAGCTTTATCACTTTCAAGAAAATGGTTTTCACAGTTATCATTAGTTGTCTGATGAACATATCAGTAATGTTAAGTTTGCAAGCTACCCAACCTTGTGTGTTTAGATGGAATGATATATTTGCTGCTTTGTTTTTTCTTAAAAGGTTTAACCTTTGGAGCATTGTTACGATCCACCCACTAGGGTCAGCTGGATGTAACAAAATAACCAGATGTCATTGGTTCAAGTAAAGGACTTTATTGCTCAGTAGCAAATTGAACAAAGAAGTGGTCAAGCAAAGCAAAACAAGTCTGTGGGTTTTGTCAAATCAAAGAATAAAATAAAACCAAGCGAAGGCTAACAGAGTATCCAGCCTAGCTAACACAAACAAAACTATACTCTGTACCCAAACTTAAACGCAGTAGAAAGCCCCACCACAGGTAACAGAATCTAATGCAAACAGTGCACAGAACTAGCTACACAAAACTGGTGCCTCTAAACACAGACATTTAACACACAGTACACAAAGACTCAGACTGCAAAATAGCATCTTCCTGAAGTTGGTGGACTGCAAACAGGAGCCACAGTCTCAAACTGAGTCTGGGGGCTCCACACCAAATTAGCAGCTGCCAACAGAAGCTCTAAATGTCTTTAGTCACCCCTCAGGGACCCAGCAGACCACATATGACCACAAAACACAAGGAGGCACCAGGGCGAACTGGTCGCAAATACCAGCCACCACGACTCAGAGTCTTGGTTGCAAATATGTACTCATGTGCAGTGATTGCTGGGATGTTGCAGGAGGAGTAGTTGTGGTGGAGGACCAATCCCGGTTTGTGGAGGACCAGGGCTGGGAGGAGGTCTGGAGCTCCAGGCTAATCGCTCCTCAAGTGTAATCAACCCACTCTACACACCATCCAGACACAAAGGCTGTACAAAGTGCATTTCCCAACATACACCAGAGGCAGTCACAGGCATCCAACTCACACCCGTGCCTCTCAGTAGAATTTTTCTCTAAGTATTTACTGCAGCCAGTTGTAATGCATATCAATTAAGAAAAGCACTCAGAGAGCGCAGTACTCCACCAAGGATGCTCAGTCCTTGTGTCATTTCCGACAGATGAATCTTTATTTTAAAAAATGACGTGGAGCTAAGCACAGGTGTGTGTTATGCATGTGTGCGATATGTACGAATCAACGAATTGTGTGACCTAAACATGTAGCGGGCGGCGGGAATTGATGTTCTGTTCAGTTCTGAGAAAAAAACAAAGCAAGATAGAAAATATGACAAAGCCCCTATAATGACCAAAATATGAGCTCAAAAGTAAAGGTAGTGAAAATATCCTTGAGCTCATAGAGTTAACCAGAGTGTACACACCACATGGTTCTTTTGAGTCACTCTGTTGTCATCAGTGCTGTTCCAAATCCAACTGTGAAACCTCCTGTACACGACCTGCTCAGCACCAAACTTTGGATTAAGACCAAACCATACTTAAAAGCAGAGTAAATATTCAGTTTCCCATCCATGCAGTGAAAAGAAGCATGATGTGTTGGATGTAAAACGGGCAACAGTTTGCATTACATTTGTCATACCAACTATGGTGTCAGTATTTCATGTCAGTATTGTTTAACAGCTTGTTCCATTGCCTTCATTTACTCCTATTGAGTAGGTATTCAATCAGAAGAGATTCAGTCTTGGAAAAATAATATTTTTTGTACTTATTGTAGGAATAGTTAACTGCAATGTCTATAGTACAAACCAAAAGATGGAAGTTTTTACTATACTTTCTCTAAGTGTGGATAGTGATGTTATTTCTGTGTGTTTGTTATTTACAGGTATTAGCCCTGGTGTGATTGTGAAAGTGTCCATGAAGTATTATGAGAAGCAGGAGCCGCAAAACATGAGCAAACAGAAAGGGAACAAGGTAAGAAACTATTTTTGTCATTTGTATCCAAACAACACAATATTTTTCTGCCATTTTGACTGACTTGTCACAGTTTGTTCCAGGTCAGCTCGTCTAGTCTCTTGTCCGATCTTATTTTCATAATTTACATCATAAGTTACAGAGCTTTTGAAGTGAGCGTTGTCATATTTATCATATGAGATATCCATCCATCATCTACATACCGCTTAATCCTCATTAGGGTCACGGGGGGGCTGGAGTCTATCCCAGCTGATTTAGATTAGAAAGTCTTTATTGTCCCGATGTGGGCAATTTGATTTGCAACAGCAGTCGACAAAGAAGTTCATACCATGAAACAGTACAGTACAATACATAGAAACACAGATATAAATAATAAATATCATCAGGTGAGTTATCGTGACTCTATATGTAGCCTACAGTACAAGGACACATGCCTAATGCTTATTTAGAAACCCAACAGCTAAGGTTCCTGTACCAGCAACTCACTGCAACAGTTAGGACTGACTGAAAGGATGAATAAAACATTTTTAAAAGTGAACTATCAGCATTAAAATCCCTCAGCTTCCTTAAAAAAACAGTCTCTGGTTGGCTTTATTGCAGGTATAGTCCGTATTGGCCTCAAAAGTCAGTTTTTCATCCAAGATGGTGCCCAAATACTTGTACTGAGTTACAATCTCCACAGCTGCACCATTAATGAAAGTGGGTTTTGGGACAGGTAGATTTTTTTTTTTTTAGGGTGAAGGCAGGGGACACCCTGGACAGGTCGCCAGTCTATCGCAGGCTTACATATACAGACAAACACACTCGCATTCACACCTGCGGCCAATTTAGAATAATTAATTAACCTCAGCATGTCTTTGGACTGTGGGAGGAAGTTGGAGAACCCAGAGAAAACTCACACATGTACAGGGAGAACATGCAAACTCCATGCAGAAAGATCCCAGGAAGGCCGAAATGCAAACCAGAGATCTTCTAGCTGTAAGGTGAAAGTGCTAACCACCAAGCCACTGTGCTGCCTTCTAGCTGTGTTTGATATGTTAAAATGTTTGGGGCATTTTCTCCTTTGAGTTGTCACGTTACAAGCTACAAAAACTAGGAATTAACAAATAGGATTCACCAGAAAAATCCTGACTTTCTATCATATTTCATGTTGAGATTCTTACCTCTGCAAATCACGAACGGCCCACTGATGGATGTCCGGGGAATCGGTCGCACTCTGGTCCACTCTGAAGGATATGTTGCTTTTAGTCGGCATAACAGAATGTCTCCTTTACAGCTGTGGACCAGGTCTGGCTTGTGAACATAAGAATAAATCCCTTGACCTAAGAATAGAAGTTTTAACAAAGAAAAGAAGTTCAGTGCTTCAGATGCGATGCGATTGAGATATTTTTCATATAATCTGTGCGGAAAATGTACTTGTTTAAATAATCACACGTCGACTCTGTAATTGTGAGCTGATGCAATTCTGCCTGTAAACTATGCATTATATGGGATTTATTCTGTGAACTCAGTCTTAGTTTTTATATCTTAATTTCTAGCAGTTGTCTTCTGGAGGGATCTGGAACAAACCGAGAGGAGCAGCAGGAGCTGCTAGAAAGAGTCTGAGCTTAAAGATGAAGTTTGCCTGCGCTCAGTGCTGGCGGGACGGCCAGATCAGCGATCCAGACAAAGCCCTCAAGTACTGCACTGCCAAAGCCAGACATGTGTGAGTCACAGTAATATGTGTGCTTAGAAATTTGTTTTAAATTACTCAAAATGTGTCCAAGATGACGACTCTAAGTTCTCCAAACTGGGTGTAAATGGACACAAACTTGGTTGAAAATAACCAAAAAATGTCTAAAATGGTTAAATTCTCCACAGTGATTCAGAATTATCCAAAATAACATAAACATGTCAAAAATGACCCAAAGATTATTTTAAAAAGACAACAAATTATCAAGAACAACTCAGTCTGTCCAAAATGCTACAATGAATTGACTGAGAACTGTCTGAAATCCCTTAAATTATCTAAAATGACTCAATAGACCAAAGTTAGTCCATGAAGACAAAGAAATGATCAAAAATAACTCAAAATGTGTCAACTGCAACCTTCCAAAATTAGTCAGACATGGTCAAAAACTCTCAAATTGTATGCAACAAAAACAAAAATGAGTCTAGAAAGACAAAATACTATCAAAAACTACATTTCTTTTCAAATTTACTCAGAAAAATTGTTCTATGTTACTTAAAAAAGGTCCAAAATGACCTAAACATGTAAAAAATTCCTCATAAATTGTCAAAAACAAAGAAATATATGTCGGTGAAGGAAAAAAATCCCCAAACAACTCAAAGTTAGTTTGAAATGACACAACTTCACGGATGTCCAAGAACATAAAATGAAATAAGTAAGATATTTAATACTTAAACATAGTACCTGAGTAAATGTACTTTCCACTGTCAGTGAATCGTGTTAATATATTAATTCTCCTCAGTAACTACAGTAAAGTTTGGGACATTTTGTTTCTGTGAACTTTAGAAATAATGATAGTAATCATAAAAATATATACATGTGTGCTTATACAAGTCTGGAGATTATACAATATATTTGGTGTTTTCTCCTCCTTAAATTACAAAACTTATCCATAAATACAGCTGTGTCATACTATCAGAGAGAGTTTGATAAATAAAACTTTCATTGTGGGTTTAGCGAGGGACTTGAAAGCTTTCACATCGTGTCAAAACTGAATCGTATTCACACCTCCTGAACTTATGAGTGCAGTTATCTGAATTTCTGCTGTGTGATCCTTCCTCGAAGCTGATCCTTATTAAGTCTTTGCCACTATCTGGAAGTCATAACAATTATTCCTTATGAGATTCATGTCAGGGCTGCACAACTCACTCACAGTGGAGTTCTTTTTCAATCTTTAATCTTGAGTGTGGTCTTTCACTTTGAAAGCATTATTTTGTTCCTTTTGCGTTAAGAATTTGTGATGCTTTAACTTCCAATCCTGCCTTTCTGTCTCAAGTAGAAAATAATGTTCTCAAATTAAAAAAAACATGCTCTTGAATAATGAAACCAGCAACCCAAGTCACTTGTATACACTGTAGTAAAGCTTTTTTTTGTATTTTTTTTGTTTTACATACTCACCAACTGAGCAAATGCTAAACCTTCGACTTCAAAGATCACATTGCAGCTGCAATTACCCAGAGAATGTTGTTATATAGAGTTGAACTTAATCAATTTTTATGTCTCTTCATTCAAAAACCAACCATTTTAATGTATGTTTTGTTATTCAAAAACCAGTTTCTTACAGAAGTTCTGTCCCCTTCTTGTGTTGACATCTTCAGGTTTACTAAAGAGAGAAGAGTCCTGCTGGCCAGGTCTTCAGAAAGAAGTAAATGGGTTCAGATCCGACCGCTGCCACATGCCAAGAACTTCCCTGTGTATTATGATGTAAGTGTTCTCCCTCTAAACCAAACATGTCAACTGTTCCCGCAGTGATGAACAAGGGTCTGATACCATTACTCAAGTAAATCCGTGCAGAGTTGTGTGCTGCTGTATGAATGTTCAAAATCTCACATACAGAATCTTTAACTACCTGTGTGAAAATTGCTCACTGCATCTTAACACCCAACATCAGCCACTGTTTTCCCTGATATCCTCTGCTATGTTTGAATTAAGATCTAAAGTATTTTTTTTTAGTGTTCACAGTAACCACAAAGAGTGTTTTCTATAAACAGGGGCCACCTCATTAGGATGCATGTCACATTGACAACAGTGAGTCCCTTGTTCGATTTGTGGCTGACCAGATGTTTACTACATGCCTTTGTGTTTGAACAACTGTATAAAACAAGAAAAGCAGTCAAAGAGCAGTACTCCGCCAAGGCTGCTCAGTCGTATCATTCAAATCACTCAAATTTGTGGCAGAAATCACAGCACTATAGAATGTGGCCATTTAATATCGATGTACCCACAAACAAAATGACCTTGCGCTGAGCACAGGTGTGTGTTATGCACGTGTATGTTATGTATGGGTACCGAATCATGTGACCGAAATATGTAGCAGGCGGCGCTAATTGATGAGATTCGGAAACACTCCCACAATTAAATCAGTTGTTCCTTGTGTGATTTCCAATGGATAAGTCCTGATAAGTCCGCAGTGGTGGATTTGTAGTAGGATCACAATCATGTGATTGTCAGCAGGCAGAAAAAATTATCTTAGCCCCTTGATGCTGATCGTCGCAAATTCGCATCATACCACTTTCATTCAGACTGCAGCTGAGATAGCGTATGCCTTCCCATAATGCCGGTTTGTACATATTCAATACCTACTCATAAACCTTTTGCAAGCACTAGTTTCTCGTATGACCGGTCAGAGTTGTTCAGTTGTTGTCATAGTTACAGTGATGCCATGCTGCTATCTTGCAGTGATACAGAAATCTTTAAGAAATCCGTGGATCCAGAAAATAAGCCGCATCATTGTCAAAATCTAATCACTTGATCCTTTTGTCATTTCTGGCCTTCCCTAAAAATTTGATCCAAATCTGTTAATCAGTTTTTGAGTAATGTTCCGCACAGACGGACAAACAGATGGACAAACGTACGCCGATCGTCGCATAACTCCGCCGTTCCTTGGCGGAGTAAAAACTGAAGCTGACTGCACAATTGTTGGCAAGTTAAAGTCAGGATATACTTTGTTCTCTTTTCAACTTAAAATATATCCATTATGCTGCTCCTACATTTGGAGCTATCGATAAAACTCCCTTTGGTTGATCTAAGAAGGATCGTAAAGTGTCTACACAGCACAAACCACCAAATAAATATATTTTTCAATCATGATTCTCACATGGTCCCTATTGGAATTGGTGTTTTCTTTTTTCTAAACTGAAGAATATTGTTGCTTATAAGAGAGAAACCTATCAACAAATGAGCATTTCTCTGTGGAATGCTCCTAATTCAGACGCCTGGTGCACTTAAATGAAACACTGCTCCTGTTGGCCTCAAGGGGGCAGCAGAATCATCTTATTGAAATGCAACTCAAAGGTTTTGTCTGTTGAAAGTTGGTACTTAACAGTGTGATGTGTGTTTAACACCATGATGTTTCCTCCTGGCAGATATGCACTCAGATTTTGGAAAAGAGGAAATGCACCTACACTGGGAACTGCACCTTTGCTCACAGCGAGGAGGAAAAGGAGATGTGGATGTATATGAAAAATAATGACTGTGAGTTATTAAAATCGCTCTGCAGTGCAACTTCTTTGTAGAGTTTCAGTATATTTGATCTATATTTTGTTTGTCGGTGTTTATTAATGTGGACATCATGTTGTTTGTTGCATTTGAGCTCCAGCAGAGAGATTCAGTGCAGTTTAACTTCTGAAATACATTCAACATTCCTCAGTCCACTCACTGGACATCCTCATGGTGTTAAGAGAATTGTCTTTGTACCTGTAGTGCGAGACATGCAGCAGATGTATGACATGTGGCTGACATTAACTGCCCAAAACCGCCAAGCAGATGGAGCCATGCTCACCCAGCCCATCCCAGAGGAAAAGCCCATCGTTATGCCAACCGACTATGCTGAACCAATGGTGGGTTTACAGCTCAAGTAAAATGAAACTAAAGCAAAACTAAAATCTTTTTGTGACGGCATCAGTAATAAAAGATTATATTAATGTTTCCGTCATATTTTAGACTGGATTACACTGCCGTCTGTGTGGTAAACACAGTAACGGTGAGCGGCAGTGGCAGCAGCACATTTCCTCTGAGAAGCACAAGGACAGAGTGTTCAGCTGTGAGGGAGAAGACGAGGCTCTGATGTGGAGCTACCGGTTCCCTGGTAGACACTTTGAAATCTGCTCCAAGTAAGATCTGTTCCTCATCCGGTTTTGTCAGTGTTCACTTCAGCTGACCATCCCGGTGTTTTTAGTTTGAACCTTTACCGTAATAAGGCCTCCTTTACATACTCTGCCAAAAACACTCTTATGAAATGACCATCCTCCACATGTTCGACTAATCCGATGTCATCTATAAAATGGGCTCTAAATGTGTCCTTAACAGGCTTGATGCCCTCCATCACTCAGACACTCATCTTGCTACTGGTGCACCTTTCTCCACCCTTTACAAACTGATGGGTTGGTCCTCCCTTTACACCAGGTGACTCCAACAACTGGCTTTTACTCATCTACAAGACCCTATCAGGGAAGACCTCAATACCTCTCCAACCTCCTACACCCCTCCTGTAACAACTACCACCTGAGGCCCATTGATTTCATAACACTTTCTGTCCTCTTTGGCCATAATTCCTTTCGCTTTGCTGCAGCAATCGATTGGGATTCCCTCCAAAAATCTCTCAAACTGTCATTTCTTCCATCACTTTACATGTTTAAGCAGAAGCTGCAGCAGACCCTAGCTGACCGCTGCACATGCTGACTGTTTTCGCTGAATTGCTAGCATTAATTTAGGTTGTTTGTGATCTTTGTTTAACCCTCCTGTTGTCCTCATTCATGGGCACCAAAAAATAGTGTTTCTTTGTCTGAAAAAAATCCAAAAATTCAGCAAAAAAAATTCCCCAAATTTCTGAAAATTTGCAAAATCTTCAGGAAGAAAATTCCTATAATTCGTTAAAAATTTCCCTTAAAAGTTTTATTTAAAAAAATAAAAATTAATAAAAAATCCCCCAAATTTGGCAAGAAAATTCTTGTAAATATTTTCAAAAAAATTAGTAAAAATCTTCAAAAAAATTCCTAAAAATATCTAAAGTGATTACATGTATATCAGTAAAACTTATAATATTTTCTTTAAGATGGATGGACCATTTAGTGAGCAGCTCCGTCTCCACACACATCTCTAAAAATCTATGAGTACAGAAACAGAGGGATTCCCAGTATATCTGAACAATATACCAAATACACCATATTATAATGTAGGTGTTCTCCCTTTAAACCAAACATGTCAAATGTATCAAAGAAAAAACATAAAAAACAGAATATTTTTTACTTGGATATATGCAAACCACACATGACCTTTAGTATTCATCTCTGTGGCACTTCAATGCTTCATTTATACAGGTATTTTGTGACACATTCTGCCTCTATCAAATAATTGCAGCTCCTGTGATTTAAACTGCACTAAACTAAATTTAAAATATTTATGTTTATCATTCAGCCCTAATTCCCAGATAGCACAGCCTTATGGAGGTAGATTGTTGCAGCAGTTGTAAAAGATGAAATGATCTGCAGAATTGATTGTGTTTGAATGATGCGCTTTCTGTACATTACCTCTTTTGCTGCTATTCCAGCGTTGTAGATTGTGTTCTCCTCAGCAGGGAAACCTACTGTTTAAGAAAAGACTGCAGCTGGTATAGAAGGTTTTGCACTGTGTTGATGTCATACTTCATGTGAGTAATGACCAGTGAGTCAAGCATAACCAGGGGTTTAGAAGGGCAGCAGCTGCTCCGTCTGGATAGGATTAATCTTTAGATCACTTGCCTTTTGGAAATCATCATAGCCCAACATCCTAATCATTCAAGCTACATTAAAAAAATCAATATGCTTTGAGACATTTTGACAGATTTCTAATTGAAATAGAAGAGTGCTATTAATGTCCTGATGTTAAAGTTACCCTTTTAAAGCTGGGACAGACTTTTTTTTGACATCATTGATAAACAAGGTTGGTGAATATTGGTATTTTTTATTTTAAGCAGAGGGAATTTGTGTGATCTCTATAGCCAGTTTTATGAATTATCCTTATTGCTGTTTTTTGTAGTATTGATAGTGGCTGTCGTGAACGTTTATGTGTGTTTGTATTTACATGTGTTGCCCCGAACCTCTGCACAGTCATTTAGATATGATATACATGGTCTTTAGACTTGTATGCTGACTTTTGCTCATGCCCATGGATGGAACAGCGTCCTCCTAGAAAAGTCTCACTTTTACACCCAGTGGTAGTTATGTCAGCTGGATTTGGTCACCTCACAGTTGGGTCAAAACAACAAACATCGCTAGTAGTAGTTGAAAGCTGGTCTGCTCTCTGGATTAGTTGACTTCGCAAGAAAATCTGTGATACCAGCAAATACCATTCAGGATCGAGTCTGCTAAACGGTTAAGGAGTGGACAATACTCATGGTACTGAGCTCCATTGGTGATGGCTTCTTTTTAATTCCGACTAAAGAGTGAAAAGCCATTTTGGAACTGAAAACTTTCCCAGCTTTCCCAAATTCTCCAATAAATTAAAGTCATTTTATTGGGAATTAAGAGCAAATGTCAAACATACACTGATAAAACTTCTGAGACGTTTTGTACCATGTTGACGATGAACAGGTTGGGTGGCAGCTGTCCTGATGGCGTGAGCTGTGACTACGCCCACAGCCCCGAGGAGCTTCAGGAATGGACCGAGAGACGAGATTTCCTGCGACAGAAGCTGGCCAAAGCCAGGGAAGACATGCTCATCATGCCCGATGAGTTCGACTTTGGGAAATACAACTTTCTACTTCAGGACTGACAACACTGCTTTTTGTGTGTGCCATTTTTGTAACTACCAAAGCAGTGTATTAAGAAATTTCAAACTACAGCCGACATCTTCAGGTGAAGTGATCCGTATGTACGGCTTGATGAGCAAGACATTTATTTGCTTTGCCAAAAATGCCACATGCCATTTATTCTAGACTTTAGGTAAATATTTAAATTTCTTCTGAACGTATGGCGACTATGTATTCCTCCTGTGTGTTTAGCTCATACTTTAGGGTAATCTACACACTGTTGTGAAAGTAATGCTCATGTTGTTGCAATTCAGAAACCTTAGCAGACACAAACACACTTTTCATAACTGACGATTCATAAAAGGGTCATATTTAGCCATACATGCAGCTTTGTGTGTGTGTTTTTTTTCATTTTCCCTTGTGTTTTGTTTACGCAGAAATGATTAAAAATGTTTTTATTTTACAGTTGACTGAGTGAGAGAGGTTTAAACCTTAATGTGCAATAAAATACTCCCCATAAATGATTTCTCAACGTTTGAACATCTAACAGGTTGTCGTGAAAAGACAGGTGGTGTGACTCCAGATGTCTCTGTCAAGGGAGACTTAGCCAATATATATTTTTAAATAACAGGGTTGGTGTTGTCCATTTGACTGATTCTTTTCTTGATTGTTTAAGTAAATAAGAAGTAAACCAAGTGAAGAAGTTTCTTCAGTTAGACCGGTGTCATCTCTAAACGACTGAAGAAGATTACAGTGGACTATACAGGTAGAGTGTGTTTTACTTCTATGTTAACGTATACAAATGTGAAAATGTGTTTTCTGGTCATATTTGTACAATTAAGCCCCAAATAGTCCATTTCCATACCACATTTTGATTTATAGTATTGTTTTAATTGAGACAATTGGTTTCTTCTAGCTATCAAGGACATAAACAAGTGACAAAAGACAGTAGGCCATCATGTTAAAGATGTTAATGACACGAACTATTTCCATGTTGTTTTGTATGTATAAAAATACCATATCCAAAATTATTCATACTCTTTCTCAGTAATCAGTGACAATGTCCTTTATTTGCCTCCTCATCAAACAGTGCTTATAATTACTAACAATCTTTTGGCATGTCTCCACTACTGATGATCTCCTGGTTTTTGATGCTTAAATCTTCCTTCCTTCATTCTGGTCTTCAGTTCCTCCTCTGTTTCTTGGTGGATTCATGTCTAGACTCTGGCTGGACCATTCTAACATGTTCATATTGTTTTTCCGTTAAGGTCCAGTTTTTCTTCAGACCGTCTAGTGTTTTCCTCCAGAATCTTAATGTCGTCCTCTTTTCTCATGATTCTCTTAATATTGACAAAGTTGTTTGGCCTATTGGTGAAAAACACCCAGAAAGCATTACATTCCCACAACCATGTTTGACAACGGAGATGGTGTTCTTGAGTTGAACGCTTCAGAACGGAACGTCCTGTGCCAGAAAAGTTCAGTCTCATCTGACTACAGGACTGATGAATGAAATCTTCTTTGTCCAGATGTGGTTTGTGTGGCCTCCTTAACTGCATCAATGGAAGCTCTGCTGCAGTGTCTGTCTTGAGAAGTCACCAGAACTGCTTAGATTCATCAGGATGGTCTTGGTGCTGAACACTGGATTATTTTTTGGCCTTGGGTTATTTTTGGGTTCCTGCCAGTGCTTTGATTTTTTTCCCCCCACAGTGCAGAGCTCCTTATACTTCTTGATGATTCTTTGCACTGTGGCCTCATAGCCTTTCTCTGTCTTGTAAACAGCCAGAATGTGGAACCAGAGATCCTTGCTAAGTTCTTTAGTTTCAGCCATGACCTGCAAGTTAACGAGGAACTGAATATAGTACTACTGCATCAGCTGTCCTCAGTTTGTTGGGTATTAAAAATAGAAATTGGCACTAATCAGAATCAACTTTAATAGCCAAGTACATATTCAACATGCAAGGAATTTGTATTTATTGGGGTCATCCTAGGAATATGGAAAGAGAATAATAAAAAGAAACTATAGAAAGGACAACGGGAAAAATAGAAAAATAAATACAACACAATATATACAGATATTTACAAGTTAGAAAGGAAGATATAAACACAGTAGTGCAAAAATGATAATTGCTACAAGATGGTACAGTGCAAAAAGCAGAGAATGCTGTTCATAGTGCAAAGAGTACTGTACATACCCATTGGTATATTGTATATTGTACAGGTGTGGAGGAATGGCTCAGCTGTTTATTAAGGTGATGGCAGTAGGGAAGAAGATATTCTTGTGTCTGGTGGTCTTATTGTACATGACTCTGGGGAGGGGGGAAAACAGTTTATATCCAGAATGATTGGGGACCAGGACCATTTGGTATGGGATGAAAGCTGCATTTTTGCCAAAATTGGCAACTATTTTATGGGATACGAATGTCTTTGGACATGGCATTTTTGGTAATCAAATCCAGAAATGGTAAAACAAAAAAAACAACCCTCAACATCTCTAACACAATGTCTTACTGACTTTTATTACTTTTAGATGTTATTTTCAGCCAGAAAACCCTATTGAATTTTGAGTATAAGTCAAAAGTAATCAGGCATAGCATTATGGCCACCTGCCTAGGATGGATAGATAGATAGACAGACAGACAGACAGACAGACAGACAGATACTTTATTAATCCCGGGATTTTGTGGCTGATCCGTGTAATATGGGTGTCTTTAACTGTTCCTCCTCTGCTGTTTGTCACTATTCAGTGGCACTTTTTGGTGCCCTTTATGCTACTAAAACTCCTTTGTCCGAGTGGTTCATGGACACTGGACCTCTGGGGATGTCCTGCGGCAGTGGATTCTGTGGGTCCTGTGGGTTGCAGGGTGGGACCTACCTAGATCAGGCTTATCCTGACACATTCCACAGATGCTCAATAACATTTGGATGTGGGGAATGTAGAACCCTTAGCTTTGTTGTGTTCCCTGGGCCACTCCTGTGCAGTTTTTACGGTGTGTTGGGGTGCATTGTCCTTCTGAGGGTGGCAACTGGCATCAGGACTGCTGTTGGTATAGGGGGTTGCTTGACCTGCAATGTTCAGGTGGATGGTAAATGTCAAACATCCACCTGAATGTCAGAACTCAAGGTTTCCCATTAGAACGCATCATTATAACAAGATGACCAATGTTATTTGCTTCACCTGTCAGTGGTCATAATGTTGGGGCTGATATGGGTGTCTTTAACTGTTCCTCCTCTGCTGTTTGTCACTATTCACTGCACTTTTTATTCACATCACTAGAGGGCGCTTGTCTCTCGGCTGCACCGCCTCCCGTGGATTGCACGTGTTGCTGTGCCCGACTGAACACGGTTCTTGTTGTGGTCCTCCTCCCTCAGAGCCCGCCCCCTGCCCTCCGATAGGCTCCGCGCCGTGACTGACGTGCGTGTGCTAAGCCGTCATCCAGTCGCTGCGCTGCGAGGGCGGGGCTTCTACGGCTTATTATCATACAAGTTGTTTGGACACATGCAGACGTCCCCGTGATGCTGCGAAGTTGGTGAAAAGTGAGTGAAGTCAGCAGCTGACAGCACAGACACTGTCAGTCACAGGTTGAGCGTTCCTCAGTCACTCGGACTCTCTTTTTCCAGAACAGCAAGTAGTTTCACAGGCTCTTCATCATGTCAACCACTAACCAAGTATTTTTTGGGGACAAGAGCGACGTTCCTGATCTCCTGAAGTCCCTGGCTGACTATCCTTTCTCCTTCCCTGCCTTCGATGACACTGGTAAGGATATATTTAATATTATTACAATTTTCAAAAGCGTCTGTCATCATAAACATTGTGTCAGGAAGCACATATTTGTGAAGTGCTTTTATCATGCTTATTTTGTTTACTATATTTTGTCATAACTGGTCAGTAGATACATATTTGACACAAAATATATGATTATTTATAGATTATAATAAAGATTTAACAACTCAACAGGATGTAAAGTAGCTCGAATTAATTAGAAAAGCTCCAAAATGACCACTAATAATAAACCAAACACAGTTGCCGTTCTGTTGCCTACTAAGTATATTTATTTAGACTCAACTGCCAGTTTATTAGGTGCACTGACCAGAAATGAATGCATGCAGTCTAGTACAGCATTCTTGTGGTAAGTCCTGCCTTCAGGATTCAACTATGTGGTCATTTTTGAGGCAGTGTTTTGTGGTACCAGCATTGAGAGGTGCTTTATGTTATTCACCCTATTCACAGTTATATTAACGAGGTTCAGATATGTAATGAAGTGCAAACTGACCTCACTTTTTGATGGTAAAGCTACTTAAAATTAGGTATGCAAGACTAGTGTTTTTACTTTAAGGCATTCGGTTTTATTTGTAAAGCGCTTTTTCACAGCACAAGTCATCTCATGGTACTTCATATAGTGGGAAGAAAATAAATAGGCTTCTAAACAGGAAGGAACCTCTGGCAGAACTAGGCTCAGGGATGGCAGCCATCTGCCTCAACCTGTTGGGGTGAGGGTAAGGGAGGATAGCAAAGCAAAAGCAGACAAACAATGCAGAAGAAAACAATAAACAAATGCTCAACTTTAACAAGAAATAAATTTTTAAAAAACTAAAGGAGAGAGAAGACAAAGTTAGTGGCATGCACTGGTGACAGATAAATGTATGGAGAAGTCAGGAAAGTAGACTAATGGACTACTGCCATAATGCACTAAGTGGGTGTTTAGTGTATTATGGGAAAGCCTTTAGCAGTCTCAGTCTATAACTAAACATAACTACGGGATACTTCATGGTCACCTGAGCAGCACTTACTACAAGCTTTATCAAACAGGGAAGTTTTAAGCCTAATCATAGTGCTAAGTAGAGAGGGGAACCACAAGTACGCCTGCAGTCTGAGAAGGAAGTGCTCCAGTTAAATAATATAGTAGAGTGAGATCTTTAATATATGATGAATATATAGGATTTTGTGACAAGGTGGATTTTATTCCTGATTTTACAGGGAACTAAAGAAGCGAAGCTAATATTGGACTCTCATGCTTCCTCTTGCTGGTTCCTGTCAGAACTCCAGCTGCAGCTTTCTGGATCAGCTTGAGTTTTTCACAAAGTTGTTGTTACATCTAAGAATTAGAACAGTCCAGCCCAGACGTTAGCATTGCGTTGACTAGTTTTACGGCATCATTCTAAGACAGGATAAATCTGAGGACAAGGTAACTCAGGGTTTATCACAGTAATGCAAGAGGCCAAGGCAGTGCCCTCCTGAGTAAATAAATAACTCAGAACTGAGCTAAACGTTACATTTAAAAGACGAAACCTAAACCATGATTTATGGACAACAGGAAACACCTGACACCCTCTTTAGAATCGGATTAAACATTGTCTCGGCTCGCTCTAATTGACTTCATTAATGCAATGATTGTGGCAGACTGAGACGATCACCAGACCAGCTTGACGTAGAAATGTGTCTGTCAGCTCTGATCACTTAAAATGTGCACAGGTGATGAAAGGCTGCGAGCTGCCTTGTGTCAGCAGACTGTCTGTGCTGTTTCTTCATGAAGTCCCAACACAGAAGTCTGCAACTGATGCAACAACACTGAAACAGTCTTCACTGAGGATTTCATCACATCATTAGCTTCTTTGTGCACTTGCTAAACTTTATGGACTTTATCGCTTACCCTCTTTTAAGGATTTTTTTAGGGAGTGGCATTTCAGTCTTAATTTGATGGTGACAGTGTGGACAGACGAGAAATGTGAGAACACAGTGAGATTAGGTTACATGTATGCAACAAAGGTCTCAGCTCCAAGTGAACCAGATACTTTGGGGTCTTGTTGCTTGCTTAATTAGTTTTTTCTTTAGCTGTGTCCTTAAGCATTGCGTAGGTATCGGCAAAAATATGTCTGTATTGGTCTCTCAATGTGATGTATGCAGGGACTATAACTTATTCTGGTATTGCCCAACACTGACTACCATAATCTAAGCTACTCAGGCAAGAAGTTCAGTACTGTAACTAGAGCCCTAATGATGTAAAACCTCAAACATCATGAGCAAAATCCTTAAATAAATTGCAAACCTCAAAGGGAGATATTGCAAAGATGCAAGAATCAGAGTGATGTCATTTTTTTCTGGTTGAGGCAGGAGAAAAGAGAACAACCCTAGCTCAAATAAGAGTAACTAAATACACCAATTGCAATCTTGATTTTATCATGTTTGATATTATTTAATTGTATGTTTCTTTCTCAACTTGTGAAAACATGATCGTATCAAGTAGACACTTAGATATTGAATGAGAGGTTTGAATCAAACATACATCCTAGATCATGAGCAAACTCCTTCATGTTAGATGATAAGTGGCCATGTTTGGATTACAGGAGCTTGGTGAAATGGAAAGAGGGTAAAAAGGACCAAGAGTTCACAGTGTGGTATGGTGAAAGATGGGTTTCATTCCTTTAAAAGTGTATAATTGTTTCTCAACTTTAGTTTTTAATTGTACATGTTGGGGTTGTTGCTTCAGAATTACATTTTGAACCAAAATAAAATTTTAAAAAACCACCACTTGCCACTGTCACCTTAGAGCTTGCTCTGGGGGTTCAGGCATGTGGGTTCTGTAAAGCCTCTTGAGACAATCTGACCTGTAGTTGGTGCTATATAGATAAAACTGAATTGAATTGAAAGGAAAAGAACGAATTACTTTTCTGTTTTGTCCTTGGCGTGGTGGTTAGCACTTTCGCCTTGCAGCTAGAAGATCCCCAGTTCGCGTCCCGGCCTTCCTGAGATCCTTCTGCATGGGGTTTGCATGTTCTTCCTGTGCTTGCATGGGTTTTCTCCAGGTGCTTCGGCTTCCTCCCACAGTCCAAAGACATGCTGAGGTTAATTGGTAACTAAATTGTCCATAGATGTGAATGCGAGTGTGATTGTTTGTTTGTGTAGCCCCCCGGTGACCCTATTGAGGATTAAATGGTGTATAGATAATGGATGGATGGCCGTTTTGTCCTTGTGGTTGGATTCTGCCATTAGCAGCCAGTGGGGAGTCTGTAGCCAGCCTTGGATGCAGGAGTAACACCCTGTTTTGGGAGGGTTTTGGAGATGTTTGTGAACCAATTTTACCAAGGAAGAATTGTTGTTGTTCAGATACAACACACAGTAGCAACTTTCAACTGCTTTTTCAATGTGCCTCTCCTGATCCTTAAGGTTTGGTGGGTTGCAGGTTGGGGTTTTGGTAGATTAGGCTTGTTCCAGGACATGAGATCTGGTTAGTCTGGAGGCAGGGTCAACACCTTTGGCTTTTTGTCATGTTGCTTGAACAGCAAATGTGCAGTTTTTGCCCTGTGGTCAGGAACATTCTCCTGCTGTTGGAGGGTGTTGCACCGTCAGGATGTGCTTGGTCTGAAACAATGTTTATGTGCGGTATGTGTCAAAGTAACAACTGCTTGAATACCCAAATGTCTCCTAGCAAAACATAACAGTGCAACAAGATGATCTATGTTGTTCTCGTCACCCGTCAGCAGTTTCAGTGTTGTGGCAAGTTGGTGTTTGTGAAGAATTTGTGCAAAGTTCTATCAACTCTGAAGCATGACACTGAGGCAACTGAGGTTTGCACTGCAGTGTTTTTTTACGATACGTATCTTGTAAAAGTTGTCAAACTGTAGCTCTAAAGATATTGTACAATGCCAAGGTAAAACACTTTCTTCTCTGATTATCGCCATCATTACCTGTGTGGATGCAGGGCATGGAACAACACTGCAGTTCTTTGACTATGTCAACAAACCAGACAGCCAGACAGATGAATTTGCCAAAGCATGATACAGACAACTGGAGGATTTACCAGTTGGACTGCTTGTACAACAGTTTTATTCATCCTCAGACATAAACCGACTATGATGACTATAAATACAGGAGATAGGAGACAATATGAGGAGACTGAGAGAAAAACATAGATAGAAGGTAATGGAGATGAAAGAGGAAGTTCAACACAAACAAAAACTGACCGATTACATCCAAACAATTTATGCATAAACCTGATTCACATTTATTACTGATACTAAGAGATATAGGGTAACATGCCTCTGAACCTCCTTGGTGTTCCTAAACCTCTGCATGTTCTTGAGCATAGCGGACATTTGCTGTTGTTGTTGCTTTATTCATTGATTTTTATTATTTTGGTGCGGCAGCCACAACAAATGAGATGTTCAAAGCAAATTTTACTATATAATACAGCATACAGTAGAATGCACATTACTTGCATGTTAATGTAATGATTTTATATGTTCCTTGATGTTTCTTTCTGTCATTTTCTTTGTGTAGTATATAGAAAGGGAAGGGTTTCTCAGCAGATTTTCACTCGTGTTTAGGTCTTAGTGTGAAATGAGGAGTAAAGTTTTGAGCCCTTGTTGCCCCTGGAGGTATTACTCAAACACAGAGCAATTTCTTCCCATTTCAAACTTTCAAACACCAAAATCCCTTTCACTATGATAGGGACTCTGGTCTTCTGCTCAGATAGACCGAAGCTTCCGTCTCAAAAAGGCCCCTGCTGCTGCACAGGAATAGATCATATTTTCATCAGTGTGAGTGTACAGTAGAGGGCAGTGAGAGGTTTTATTCTAAGACAGGGCCAGCAGATGTTTGCACGATCTGCTCTGCACACACAGCAGACCCAAGGCGTTTCTTGTTGTGGTTCGATAAGCACTGCAGAATGTAGTTGGACAGGTTTGCAGAAGCACAGGTGTGGTGCATCATTTAAGAAAACTGTGTGTTTTTTTTTATTGCCCCCTTGGGTCTTATGCATCCATTACATCAAGGTGAAACTGCTCAGAAAGAATCTTGCACGCTATATGATGCTGTTCACAGACGCTGGACTCATCTCTTGATTTAAAGGAGTGTAAAGAGTCCATCATCGTGTGTTTTCGGGGCTGAAAGGTTGACCTGCGCGGGGACAAAACGCGGCGCTGTGTCAGATCACTGGTGAATGCGGGGTGTTGTTCTGCGGTTGAACATCGTGTTCCTGAACCCAAACATCCTCCCGGAGCGCGTGAGCGAGCGAGCCAGCGAGCGAGGAGAGCGTGAGACCCTCGCGCGCTCGCCGTCGCGTGCTGAAAGGAACAGCGCGTGCACGGAAACGTGAGATTAGCCCTTGTGGCTGCCGTTACTTTTGATATGCGTGAAAATAAATTCGCAAGTTGTGCACCATTCGATAGAAAGACGGTTATAAATATAAAGTACAAAATAACACTGAGTCGAAGTGTTGTTTTGTTGCCTGTGGAAACAAATTCAGATGAAAACACTCGGAGTTCTCAGGTGGACAACGTGTCCCGTGTTGTCTTCCTGCCCCCGTGCCCACTTGTTCAGACGTGAGGCGCGTGCCCGCTCCAGCTCTCCTTGGCTTTGCACGTGCTGGGTACGCGAAGCCACGCCCCCCTCGACAGATTGCTCTTTCACGTGAGTGCGGCGGGGGCGGGGGGCACGTGTTTGGCCACGAGTGTCTTTTGCTCTTTGCGAGCGACACAGAGTGACTGCACGAACGCGCTGCCTGTATTTTTTGGGAGTGGGTGTGTCGCGAGGCTCAGACACTCAGACCGTGGATGCAAACAGCGCGCGCCTCATGATTCCCCTGCAGTTTGCGGTCCAACACTGTGACAGCTTCCATACTGAGACAAGAACATGAAGCTACTCAGACTGGATGTTCTCATACGATTCACGTCGCATGGACTCCATCTGTCTGTGTGAAGACATGAGCTGTTAGCGGCCAATCAGCGGCCGTACAGCTACTACACAGATGATACATATTCATGAACGGCGCGCTGACATCCAGTCAGCCCGCACTGTTCCGCGAGTGGGCGGGGCAGGCGACTCCTGAATATCCAATGAGCGCGTTCGGTACACACACGGAGAACAAGGGGTCTGTGTAGCTCGCGTTTGTTTGTGCGTCCGAAAACGTTGCTACTGTTGACAAACAGGCCCGAAAGCAGCGGTTCTTTTGTGTCCGTTCCGCGGTGTCGGAGGCAGCTCTCGGTACCCGCAGCGCCCCGGTGTGTTAGCAGCTCGGCAGGGGGAACAATGCCTGGCAAAGCCGCGGTGGCAGGGACGCTGGAGCCCAGTGGAGACGTCGCTCCGGCGGCTCCGCAGAAGTCTTTCCCTTTTGTTTTAAAGAAGATTATGGACATTCCTCCTCCCAACATCCTGGAGGAAGGCGACGACGGTAAGCACGGGAAGGAAAACAGCAGATCAGGTGTCCAGCATGTGAACCAGCTGCGAGTTAGTTGGCTGATCTAAAGCTCAGATATTGTGCAGAATGTTTTCTGTCCGTGCAAAGTGGTATTAAGTGAACTGGGTAACTTTATGGCATTAATCAGGTGAGGGCAGCCTGTGGATTACATGCCAGTGTTGCATAGGAGCCACGTTTATTCGAGCTTGCAAAGAAACAAAAAGAACAAAGAGTTCCATTTCCTCTTCGCTGATCTCCAAGCAGCTAAACCACACTATAAAGACACTTCACTGCTCCTCGTGTCACTGCACACATCTCTGGGATGTTTTTTGGTTCCTAGTTGGTGTGGCGGTGGTTTGTAGTGAGTTGCATGTGTGGACTCTCCTCTACTTTCTGACTTCCGCTCAGCCTCATTCTGTCTTCTCTTATCTTGACATCATTGCGCGCCTTTGTTTACCCAGTTATTTTGTCAGATGTCACCACAGCACCATCCCTTTTGTCCCAGCTTCTTGTCAACAATATACTTTCTCTGCATCGCAGACCATCTCATTGATGCTCACACAGGTGTAGCTTTCACTCACAGGAAGCAGCTGTGCATTGAACTGCTGTTTCCTCCTGTTTTTTTTGTGTGTGTGTTTGTGTGTGTGTGTGTGCAGAAATAGAGAAGGAGAAGCTGTGCTCCTCTGATGATGTGGAAGGAGGTGGGGCCGTGGCAGCCAGTGCTGGAGGAGCTTCCAGAGGAGGTGGAGGTGGCGGCGGCAGCGGCGGTAGTGGAGGTGTGTCAGCCTCCCTGACCCCGGCCATTTGGGACAAGACCATCCCCTACGATGGAGAGACCTTCCACTTGGAGTACATGGACCTGGATGAGTTCCTCCTGGAGAATGGGATCCCCGTGAGCCTGGAGGAGGAGGAGCTGCAGAAGACTCTGACCTCGGTGGAAGGCAAAGGCAAATCCATCTCCAAGGTTGTCGCCACAGCGTCTGCCACTACCACTACTACTACCACATCTGCTACTCCTGCTCCAGCCGCCCCTGACGATGCCGCTGAGGCCGCCTCTGTCTCCGCCTCAGCATCTTCTTCCTCCACGGCCGCCTCAGATCCAGAGGAGACAGTGACCGTCACTACGCTACAACCAGCAAAGCTAGAAGAAGAGGAGGAGGACGAAGAAGAAGATGAAGAGGAAGAGGAAGGACAGGAAGAGGAATCTGTGCCTGAGGAGGCAGCAGCGAAAGTGGAAGTAAAGAAAACAGGTGAGGAATTTACATTTAACAACTTCAAAAAGACGGAAATAAAAGTTTCACCAGTATATCCTTAAAAGCTGCAATTTAAGTTATGACATAAAATAAATAGATGTCACTCTTGGGATGCAATCACATGAAAAAATGCAACAGATTTTAACCCTCCGGTTGTCCTCATTTATGGGCACCAAAAAATATAGTTTCCTTGTCTAAAAAAAATCCAAAAATTCAGCAAAAAAATTCCACAAATTTCAGAAAATTTGCAAAACCTTCAGGAAGAAAATTCCAATAATTCCTTAAAAGTTTTATTTAAAAAAAATCCCCCAAATTTGGCGAGAAAGTTCTTATAAATATTTTCAAAAAATGAGTAAAAATTCTAAAAATATTTAAAGTAATTACATATATATCAGTAAAACTTCTAATATTTTCTTTAAGAACATTCACAGAAAAAACAACCAAAATCCAGCGAATTTCGCTGGAGTTTTTTTTTTTTCTGTGAATGTTCTTAAAGAAACATTTTTCACATTTCTTTTTTTCCACCAAAAATTTTCAAAAAATTTCCCAAAAATGTGGACATCAGAATTTTTACTGTGAAAATATATATTTTTTCCCACATTTTCCAACTTTAAGACAGGTCAGTTTGACCTGCAGGACGACACGAGAGTTAATGCAACATGATGATGGAGACTCAACAATCATCATGTTGCATTAAACATAATGACTGATGAGTCTCAACCCAATGACAGCACTGGATTTATAGTTCCTCTTAATGACTTATGGCTGTTGTATATTGTTCTTTTCTGTTCCTAAATTAGACTAAGTAATACAAATGGTGTATCTGCAGGAAGAAGCTTGTTTGCTGTGCTTCCTGTAGTTGCACAGCTGCAGTTTTATGTCACTTACTCTAACCATTTAGGCATGGACGTAACATTTACTGCCGCTGTGTATATAAACATACAGACCGACCTTTGGGCCCGTAATGTAGCTTTTATCTGTCTGCCACCACACATCAACTAACCTGCACATCTCCAGGTTTTCTTGAAGATCTAGAGCGGATGCTGGAGGTGCTTTGTTGAGAAGAATCATAGAACCTGTTGCATGTAACACATTTAAGCTCTACAACATTAAAACATAAAGGTAATAAGCTAATGCAGATGTCAAATTCACAACCTTCAGTGAAGGAAAACAACCCTCACAATCCCTGAAAATGATAGTGGTGAAGTTAAGCAGTGAGCTCAGTCTGAGGAGTAAAATGATTTATGTATAAATGCAGTCTCATAAAACAAAAGTAAAGTTTACAACAGTCTCCAGAGGTGTTATAATTTATAAAGCAGTCTCAACAAAGATTAATGTTGACTAATGCTAGATTCATTACATGATCAGTGATGTTGAATACAATAAGCATTTTTTTCCTGGTCACATTACAAATTTCACTAAATATAACTTAAAATGCACCCAATGCTCACATTTGTGTATCCTTAATGAGCAAATGTTTGGTATTGACTGTCCAGAAAAGCTAAAAATCACTTGAGCTAACATCATTTTCGGTGCTTAAACAACAATAACTGTGAGCACTAGTACTGAAGAAAAGAAAAGGTCATTTTACTTTTAACCCTGTAATATCCAAATATAGAAAAAAATGAGCAAAACAATAACTAAATAAAATAAATATATATTATATATAAACCCAAATATAGAAAAAAATAGCTATATATATATATATATCTATATATATTTATATAAATGATGTTGTGTTTTTGCCACAGTGGCTTTTACAGGGTTAATGTCGTCTCATCTGTGTCCTATCATAATATAAGCAAATGTTGACATTTGGCACCAGGCACATTGATTTCCATACGCATGGAGCTGAGCTAAACAGCAGGTGCTGGTAATTAAGTCTCACAGAAATGACCTCTCTTGTTTTCAAGCTTACTTTCCCCCTCCGATCCCGTAGATCGTAACGCTGCAGAGCGTAACACACCTTCCCCCATCGACCCAGAGGCCATTGAGGTGGACATTAATTTCCAGCCGGATCCCACAGACCTGGTGCTGTCCAGCGTGCCGGGGGGAGAACTGTTCAACCCTCGCAAGCACAAGTTCTCAGACGAGGAGCTGAAGCCACAGCCGATGATCAAGAAGGCCAAGAAGGTGTTTGTTCCCGATGAACAGAAGGTAAGCGGGTTTTTAAAGACAGAGTTAGTTGTCAGAAAGCTGTCAGAAATTAACACTGGATGCATTTATGAATATATTAATCTCCCTGGGAAAAAAACATACTTCCTTTTATTATATTTTTTTAATAGATTGTTAGTCAAAAGCACAGATGGGGTTTCATATGTAACAAACCTAAAAAGCAATCCTGCCAGCTTGCAGGGTTGGGCTTTCTGTATCAAAACCCTTTCGTCAGTTCATACATGTATAGCTGAATTACTCCAATATTACAGCTGAAATGTGTGTTACAACCAGGATTTAGAAAACAAAGATATTCTATGGCCTTCTCAGTCCCCAGATGTTTACACGGTAAAAATTTTAGCTCCTGTAGAGTTCAAAGAGAGTAGATATGACTGAGAATTCTGACATATATAGTGTTGTGATTCCCTTTCAGGGGCTTCCTGGTTAGATTAAAGCATTTGCAGAGCGCTGGCCCGTGGATTAGAGCTCAAAGATGGGGGATGTTTTCGCAACACAGATGTTCACTCGTTTCAAATCCCTTGTATGTGTTGGTGAAGTTCGACTCCCGTTTCTGTCTTTTTCAACTTCCGCTCTCATTCCCTCAGGATGACAAATACTGGTCCAGGAGGAAGAAGAACAACCTGGCAGCGAAGCGTTCCCGCGACGCTCGGCGGCTGAAGGAGAACCAGATCACGGTACGCGCCTCCTTCCTGGAGCGGGAAAACGCCGCTCTGAGGCAGCAAGTGGCCGAGCTGCGGAAGGACTGCGGCCGCTGTAAGAACATCCTGGCCCGCTATGAGGCTAAGTATGGCCCGCTGTAATAGAAGAACAACATAAACAAAACAAAACAACAACAACTCAGATTTAAATCCATGAAGTATCAATGGGACAAAAGCAGAACTCCCTTCCCCGCAGAATTCAACACAGACACAAACACCGAGGGAATCTAAATTTGCACTGTTGTCTTCGCTGACCTGCAGTCGCTGTGTCGAGCTCCGGTCACAGTTTCTAACACGATGCTGGAGTTTTGGATGCACACTGGCAGGCGGTGAGATATGATGGGAGCGGTGGTCACAGGAAGGCCTGTGGAGAGCGCCTGGCTCCTACACTCTGAGAGGAAGCGGACTGTTGTGGATGATCCCATGGTCAAACGTGGTCTCTCTTAAGGAACGTTCAGGGAAGTCATGAAAAGAGCAGGCAAAAAGAATCACGGGCTATCGAATACTACACAAATTAGTTTTTATCACTGCACAACACTTCTTGGACCAAAGCATGAGTAGCGTCAGTCAGGAGTTGTGCATTTAGAGCGGTGCACACTTGCCGTCCCTCACTTTTCCTTGTGTTGTGCTTAACCTTGTACTCTGGTTGAGGCTCAGAAGAACCTCACGTGTTTAGATCAGCGTAGGACAGGAACACATGCATACGTGAATAAAGGAGCAGGAGTCAGATTGACCTTCAGTCTGAAGAGTTAGACCTCAGGTCGGCACAGGAGACAGAGAGGAGAGTCCGTCAGCGGTGCGTTTCCGTTCAGTCACAGTTCTTCCTTCTTGTAACCCCCATGCACGCCTCTGCGCACACAAAACCGCTGTTTATAACTGTTTGTGTATATATAGTCATCTCCTAGTACCATTTAGTTCTGTGTGTTTTTACTGTGTGTACTCCATTTTTGCACTTTTTCTTAAAAAAAAAAAAAAATATACACACACAAATAATGTGTAAAGATTATACTGGAGGTAGTGGTCTACCTTCTTTACCAGAACCACGGTGGGACACGCGGTAGCTTACTAGGGAAGAAACTAGCATGACCGACAGTTTAAAGCAACTGTGATTTAGTTTCCTCTTCAGCTAATCTCAGATCAGCTTCCAGAACCTCACACGAGATTTTTATCGTTTTCTAAATGGAGAAAGAGTAGCAGTTTTTTTTTGTCTGATGAAGGCGTAAGTTTGACGATCTGCAGGGCCCTCACCGGTGGAGGGGTATGTTCTTATGTAGGGATGTTTATTTTACTGCACATTGCAAGTAGAGGGCGCTACAGTCACTGCCTGCCTGCTAATGGTGTAGTGATGACTGGATCGGTTTTCTTTTGTCAGAAAGATTTAGCCAGGCCCAAAGTTGACTGCTTCTAAATCTTGTAAATAAATGATCGTCTCATGTTCTTTATTTCCTAAGACAGGGACTCTGACTGTGTCTTTATTAACCCAACACTATTCCTTATATTTGCCAAATAGTCAATGAGTGCTGTATTTATTCTGATGGTAATAATGCATCTGTTGATTGTGATGTACAACAATATGTCATAAAATTCTATTTCCTTTTGAGGAACAATACACATATAATGATGCCAATGACTAAGCAGGGAATTCAATGGGTAAACTGTGCTTTTGGATGTTTGTTTTTAAAACAGATTTATATAGATATATGGGATTTTTTTTTCCTCTATATAGATACATATGTGTCTGAACACACAAGGGACAAGACGCCCTCTTATTTACCTCATCCAACACTTCCTATTTTGAATGCTTACAGGTTTCGCAGGGCTTCACAGTGGTGTTGGTAAAAGCAGAGAGCACATAAACAGCAGCTTGGTTCCATTTGGCAAAACCCAAGTTGACAAAATGAGTTCTTTTTGCCAAGGTGGCTGAGTCTGTATCGAAATTAGTAAATACATTACAGACTGTTATGGGACTTCTATATCTCAAGTGTCTTTCTCTGATGCAGATTTTGTAATCGGCCGGCTTGTGCTCGTAATCACGGCAATCTTGGGAAAGAAAATAAATGTGGCAATAATACTCTGTTATGTAATGCTCGTTTAAGTTCAGTACTGATGTTGTATGTAAAATTGCTATGATGTACTAAATAGAAATGCCCCAAAGTCATTTGTGCTTCCAGTTTCGATCCTCTGTAGTCTAGGATCTTAATGCATGAAACCCAGTAAACTTGTCTTGTTTTTTTGTTTTTTTTCTTGTATATTTTTTACACCAAGTGTACTTATGTCTGTAAACCATCACTGAAAACTGGATGTGTTTTTGGATGGGGAAGGCTGATGGTATATTGTACAGTTCTGTCTAAAAAGCAAAAGCAGAGCATCTTCGCTACGATGTGCTGTTTCTCGCTCGCATAATAGCACCACCTATCCTCGTGCAGCGAGCGCTTGACCTTGTGACGAACATCGGCCGAAAACAGCGTCTTTTGATCACTGTGTGGGTTGTTTTTCTATTTACTAAAGAATGATCTATAGCTACAGATACACTGGATCAGCTGGTGCTTTTGTGTTTTCTTGATAAATAACGTGTTTCCTGACGGGGGCAGTACAACGGACATTTCTTAGCGTTGTGTTTTGTGTTTGCATCGACATTCAGACGTGACATTGACTGCATTATGCCGTTAGACATCAGCGTAGTTAATGAATGCAAATTGTTTTATTTTTTTGTAACTGAATCAGAAATTTATGCGTAAGGCTAACTGAACTGAAGGTACTTGGCTGAGAGAGCCTTTTTAAAAAGACAATAAATCAAGATTTCGTATAGTACCGCGTATGGTATGTAGCAGTTTGTCTTTTCTGATGCGAAGAACCTCAAAAAACTGACATTTAAAGTTCTACACGCACCCACCTGTTCTACCAATTTGAAAGGAGAAGCGGCGCTGGTTTAATCTTGGAAATGTCTGATGGACCTACAGATCAAGACGGCTGCTGCACTGTTCTTGTGAGAATTTATAATACTAATCCAACGTGATTGTTTCGCAGTATCTGTCGGGAATTTCTGTGAGACCTGTGGCAAACATTAAGATTTCTTCAGTAAATTTAGCGTTAATCTTCCTGTCTAGGCTGAGATATTTCATCAATACATGACAAATAGGTCAGTTTTGCAAGATAAAATTAAAAAATGGAATGTAATTTATACTAAGTGGACACAAAACAGCAGTCATAACCTTCTACCTGCAGGTGGCGCAATTACAAAATTGTTTTCTTCATCAAAGTAGCACGTCTACGCCAGAAGGTTTAAACTGTTGGCTCCAGGTACTTCGCATCAATGACACTATGTCTTTGTTTACTCTTTAAAGTAGCTTCAATACTCCTGAGAAAAAGAGAGAAAAAATCTATTGAAAACATTTTAAAAGTTCTGTTTTGTGGTGTTTTTGCCTTTCTGTTTCTCTTTTTATATAAAGATGTTTTCTTTTTGTTAGGTGTTTTTGTATCGTCCTAACCATGTTATCGGATACATGCGATCGCAGTACCATGTCCTAACTGTATCTTGTATCATGCATATGAAATAAATCTGAATTTAATGACGACGTGGGCTCTTGGTTCGACCTTGCCTGAGTCACCGACCAGCTGCAGCATCCTCTAATGGGAGACAAAGAAACAATGGGGCACAATAGAAGCTCAGTTTAGGGGGGGAACAAAGCACACGTCTTCCTCATCCGTGATGCACACACACCCCAAGAAATGAAACGTCTCACATCCAGTTTTTTTTCCTCGCTGTCCCTTCACTGCTGCTCATCAGTATTCCACAGGAGTAGGAGATGTTGCGTAATGATCACATCGACACACAAGGGAGCTGCGTTGCGTAACAGCAGCAGCCTCAAAGACCAGCGGGGGGGGTGTGTGTGTGTGTGTGTGTGTGTGTGTGTGTGTGTGTGTGTGTGTGTGTGTGTGTGTGTGTGTGTGTGTGTGTGTGTGTGTGTGTGTGTGTGTGTGTGTGTGTGTGTGTGTGTGTGTGTGTGTGTGTGTGTGTGTGTGTGTGTGTGTGTGTGTGTGTGGAGGATGGAGCAAATAAAGCAAGGAAGCAAAGGATGAGCACTGGGAATAGAGAGAAGGGGAGGAGGAGGAGGGACAAAGAGAGGAAAGGATGGAGGGAGGCGGAGGCAAACAAGATGGCTAAGGGATGGACGGAGGAAAGATGGAGATGCAGCGGAAGACGTATGAGCTGTAAGAGGGAGGGCTGTAAACCAGGCGTGGCAAACATGCGGCCCGCGGGCCAAAATTGGCCCTCCAGAGGGTCAAATCCGGCCCGTGGGACGACTATAAAATGCAGCAATTACAGAGAAGACATCAACTGCAGATTGTAAATTTGTAAAACTGTAAATTTAGAATCATTTCTAGACCAAGTTGTTTTGATCATAAAGTGAAATACCAGATGGTTCGTTGTTGTTTTGTCATTTTGTCTCATGTTTCTAGAATAGAATAGAATAGAAATTGAACAGGTCTTTATTGTCACCGTGTCAGAAAACAATGAAAACCAGTTTAGCACTCTCCGTATAGCAGCATTAACCCTTGTGTGTGTCAATTAAAATTTGAAAATGTGGAAAAAAAAAAAAATTCACAGTGAAACTTCTGATGTCCACATTTTCAACATTTTTGGAAAATTTTTGAACATTTTTTGGTGGAAAAAGAAATGTTAAAAAAATGTTTCTTAAGAACATACACAAAAAATCAACCAAATCCAGTGAATTTCGCTGGATTCTCCAGCTCTCCAGCTTCCTCTCACAGTCCAAAAATATGCTGAAGTTAACTGATGATTCTAAATTGCCTGTAGGTGTGAGTGTGATTGTTTGTCTCTACATGTAGACCTGGTGACCTGTCCAAGGTGTCCCCTGCCTTCGCCCTAAGTCCAGCCCCCCTACACTTATTTTAAATACTTGTTCTATTAACTTGTATATATATATTTAATACTTGTTTTATACAGCCGTTCGTTGTTTAATATACTATGTTGTTTTTGTTTTTTTTGGAAGTGCCAACAAAGTTTTGTTGCAGAAATGCAATGGCAATAAATATCGTTGAATCCTGTGACCCTAGTGAGGATTAAGCGGTGTAAAGATAATGGATGGATGGATTGTTTTATGGTTTTTTTGTCTCGCTTGTGTTGTCTACTTTTTTTTGTCATGTTGTTTCTTGCTTTTGTCCTTTTTGGTGTCATTTGTCTCATTTTTTGTCATTTTGCGTCTCATTTTTGTAATATTTTGTCTTGCTTTAGTTGTTTTTTTAATCTTTTTTCGTCTGACTTTAAGTGTGAACATTTTCAGAATGTACTTTGTTGCACTAAAACAAGGGAAAAATGTGGAGTTGTGGTTGTTTATAGGTTGTTATGCTGTGATTTTACTGGTCACTTGAGATGAAATTGGGCTTAATGTGGCCCTGAACTAAGATGAGTTTGACACCGCTGCTGTAAACGGTGTGGAGGTGAGGAGCCCAGCCGTGCATGTTAATGTCACGCCACTACATGTTACTATAATCAGCACAGCCTCCCTTACAGCTGCCTGTACAGACAGGCAGACAGCACTAGATGATGAAATGTAAAGTAATATCTGCTGGGATGTGTCCAGCTGAGGTGTGTGGTGAGCAATCTGGCTGCTCACCATTTCAGAATTCCGTCTTTCTGCTTTTGAATTATTGATCAAACATCGCTTGAATTTGTTTACTGCAATAAGAGGACACGCCGCTCCACAATTTCTGAATGCAGGGACGGACTTCTTATATTCTTTGATCTGCAAGATGTTTGGCGTTTATATGCCAAGAGGTGGAAGGGACCAAGCCGAGGATTCGGATCGCACACCCGTTCATACCCGCAAGCAATGAGGACGACACAATCAGCTTATTTTCCATGCTTGTTTTTGCCAATCTTGTATTTTTTATTACAAACTTAAAAAAGAATCTGATACAATAAGAAACTGCAGTAGTAACTCCCCCATTCCCGAGGGGCGCACAGAAAACAGGTCATTGCATTTCAGTAGTGAAAGATTCATTATACATCTACAGGGTGTACAGATCGGATACAAAATAGGAAAAATAATAAAATACAGGCAGGAAAGAAAGCACTATATTTATACATCATCTGAACTTTTAATTATATCTATTGTACTCTTAAATGTTAAACTTTACATAGAAAATAAACTTCTTTTATGACAATGAAATATTCCAAAGTGCAAAATAAAATGCACACATCGATATAAGCAAAGGACATCAGGATACAAAAATTCTTTTTTTTTTTCCTCTTCATTAATGTTTCAACCCTGATTGTAGAATAGCCTGTGTTCAGAGTAGGTTTGTGGCATGTTTAAAACACCATTTCTGTCCAAATGCACAACATAAAACAGCGTTGGTTCCTAAAGACGTGAGGGCGAACTGGCTTTTACAGTCGTCGTTCACATCCGTAGATCTCAACAATACACCTCGTTTGCACTGAATACGTCATATGTGAAGAAAAGAATAGTCTTTCGAGACATGCACGTGACTAAAAGAATCCCTCCGACATTTATTTTCAGCAGGCCATCTACACCAGGGTCGACTAACAAACGGATCACATTCACAGCACATTCATTTCCTCCATCGTTCTAAACCTGTCCTGACCTTTTTTTAGGGTGCAGAGAGGTAGAAACCCCTTGAATCCTTCAGGGTAATTGAAATTATGGCATTACATTGCACTGGAGAAGGGTGAGCATCTGTGTAAGCAAAGACAGTCTGGGATATGGCTATAGCATCAGTACCAAAAGGACCGCACTGATGGAGGATGACACATTGAAATAATGAGGAAAAAAATAGTGTGTTTGGGTAAATTTTGATGGTAAATATAATACAAAGAGTGTTAAACACATATATCTGGGTATTAAAAGCATACAGACAAGAAAAAGGAGTGTTTTTAAGTAAAAAATGAGGGGTGAAATGTAGTGAATTCATAAAAAAAAGGGACAAAATCAATTGTAAATATAGAGATTTTTGGTTTAAATGTACTGCCTATGGGAGTAGTGTTGTCAGACTGCCCTGGGAGCACAGAAAAAGTGATATCAGTCATCTTTTCCTACACAAACCCACTGTAAACATTCACTTCTTTAAACTCCAAATCCAAAATTGAAGCATGAATACATTTACCCGTCTTATTAGACAAATTCTGTACAAGGTACAATACACATTCAATACTTTATTCTGTACATCTTTATTTTTGTCTCAGTTTGCATATATTCATGTTATTTTCTGAAAAAATAACTTCGGCATGTAAGAAACTAAACAAAGAATCTGAACATATGAACTTTTTTTAATATACATATTCCTGGACTCGCCGTGTCTTACTCACACAAACGCGAGTGATCATTTGCAAGAACAAAAATATAGAAATAAATTACAAAAACAACAACAAAAAAAATCTTTCCCTCACAAATTGGAACATTTACAGAAATACATACCTCCCCACCCATCCCCTTGGGAAATAAAGAAACAAAACAAAACATTAAGGAACTAAAACTTGCATGCATATGACAACATGTCACGATGCAAAAACCAGCAGTCGAGGTTTCTGGAGCCATCTTATGCAAAACCCTTTATCGGTACAAGCTTGGAAAACATTCTTACAAATGGGTAAGGATAAGACCGACGGCGTCTCGTTACCATCGTGATGCGCTGTAATGCAGATTTAGCTCCGCTTTCAAAGTGTTTAATGACAGCTGAATAAAAGGTGCAATAGCCAAAGAAGAGGGCAAAGGAATGGTTTAATGTCTGCAGTGGCGCACGGCATCAGGAGCCCAGTGATAAGGTGCTGGACATGTGGAGGTTACCCTTACCCAACAATGAGTCCAGCTGCTGAACAAACACTGTTAGAAACATCAGCTCTCTGACAATCTATCCACAGAAACCACACATGCTGTAATTAACATTCCTCTCTGTTTCCTTGTGGTTGGGAAAAGACACGGAGCGACCTGAAGTGTATGATTCAGGTCTTTTTGTTTGGAGCAGCCAGCAGAGATCACGGGAGAATTTCAAGAGGAGGGAGAGAATAGTGTGAGCCTTTGGCTTCAATACCATTTAAGCTCACCAGAAACGTGCTCTGGGTTTTAAAGTGTCACTTTCTAAGCCAATACAGCCTGGACGGCACAGAGGCAACACAACCCTCCAGCTGCTTCTCTCTCTCTCTCTCTCCCCCATCTCTCTCTCTCATTTCCCTCTGTCCTCCCATTTCCCTCCCTCCTCTCCATGCTGAGGAAAACCTGTCCTTCATAGTCAAAGTCATGCTAAGCCATTTATCACAATCCCTGCTGCTTAGCTGCTGCATCCCCTCCCCCTCACCTCCTTCTCCGCCTGTTCACCTTCACACGCTGCTAAGTGGAATAGTGTGCATGTGCACATTTTAATGCGTATCGTGTAGATTTCAATACGTGAGTGAAACCACAGTTTCCATCACAACAGTACAACAGCTGAGGTATCAGCACAGTTATTGTCTTAAAATTTAAAGATGCACTTTCTTTCACATTCAAAAAGGTTTCCCCCTGACCTTCAAAGCTGCCGTTTCCCTCGACAGGTACAATACATTCTACTACATCACTCTCTTAACACCCCGATGCTCGCTCTCTGCTCCCTTCATTGCTTCACTTCATTTACACTCGGGGCATGTCCACATTCCAACTGACGATAACCTGCTTCCAATACACAGCCGCTCGCAGCAGCAGAGTCCAATTATGCCTGTGCACGAGTGTGTTTCAAAGGTAACGGGCCTGCCGCACAAACAACGAGACTCCCGATCACGCTGAGCCACAACAAAACAGAACAGAAGTACACAGAGACAGCAGAGCAGCAGAGCCCCCCTCTCTGTATTTGTGGCAAGTAGGGCAGAGCAGATTGCAGAGCAAAGTGCTGAGTTTTCCACAGCCGTCATTCCCTGCAGGACTTGGCAAAGTCCTTTTTCACAGCATGACAGTGCAGTGCAAATTGGAGCTATACTGAGTCCATTAGACTACAAGTCAAGAAAAAAAACTCCTCGTACATTAACATTCGATGCAAAACAACAAACAGAAGAGATTGGCAACAGCTAAAGGTAGAAAGCAACTCACCCCCGCCCACTCCTGTCAAAGCCAACACACCGAACGTGACGAGGAACAGCAATGGACGGTGGCAGGGTGGGGGCGGGGGTTATACACATCCAAAACAAGTCACATGAAATGTTCAGTGGACAACCTTTGTAGTAAAACTAACTCTTAACATGTATTAGTATTAGAACAATTTGTTAGAAAAACTGAAAATATCTGTAGCATCGCTGTCCAACACCCAGCTCCTCCTACAACAATTCTTCTCACCACAAAGGAAGGCTTAGTTGGCCAGCACAACAGGCTGGAAGGACTGACTGGGATATTGCAGGTTGTAGCTTCCTAAACCCTCAACAAACGGCGGCTTCTCCATGTAAGAGATTCCTCCGTTGCCGCCTATGATGCCAACGCTCTGAGCAGGAGAGCTGGAGAACGGGTCGAAGGACGGATGGGTGTTGACGGCGGGCGGGGGCTGGAAGGGGCTGGCGTGAGGCTGCATGGGCTGGGTGTCGGCATCAAAGTAAAGGGGGCCTGGGGATCCTGGGTAGACAAACTCTTTGGCGTTGGGAGAGAGCTGGCTGGGAATGGGTCCTCCCAGAGAGTGCAAGGACAGAGAGAGGGGCTTGTGCTTGAGCAGCTCTGGTGCCGAGATGGTGGTAGGAGAGCGGGAGAGCATCCTCTGGGAGGGTGGGACGATGACACCGGAGCTGGCTGCTGACCCGGCGCCGCTGCACTTCTTCATTTTGGTGGAGCCGAATTTAGTTGCGGCGAAGCTGGCAGTGGTGAAGGTGATGGGCTGTGGACGGGCAGCAGGGAGGGTGGAGGGCGGCTGCTGGGTGGAGAGGTAGGGCAGGCCGCCGCTGGGAGGAGAAGGGGTGGAGGTGTTGGAAGAGTGGACACCGGGGTCGGTGGGTGTGCTGGAGCTGGGGTAGCTGAAGAGCCCGGGGCAGGACTGGGCAGATAAAGGTGTGGGCGAGCTGGAGAGGGATGGCATGAGGGCAGGAGATGCCTGGCTTCCAATTGGTACAAACACTTGAGCATCTGGGTTAAAGCCCAGGCTCTTGGCCTCCTCAGCCTCTGAATCTCCTTTACCCTCTCTGATTACCCCCTCAGCTCTCTCGCTGTCACAACCGAGGCCCGGGGGGTCCTCCAGGTAGAGCACCTTCACCGCCCCCTTCTCCCCAATCTGGTAGGACACCTCGTAAGGGTCGATCCACACGCTCAGCTCTGCAGGAACGTTTGCACGCACCTCCTCCGTGTCCAGTCCACTTCTTTTGGCGGCCAGCTCCACCACAGGGTCCCTTGGGGCTCCCAGGTGAATACAGCGGAAGGCAGAGCCCCTCAGAGGGGCTTCAGGATACCAGTGGCCCTCAAAGCGAGACACCAGTATCCTCTCCAGCTCCTCCCCGAACAGGTCAGCTCGACGCCGAGGCAGCTTGTTGTACAGGTAGGACACGATGAAGTTGAGGGCAACCTTCACTTCTAGATGCATGACTGCACCAGCTTAGCGCCGTCGTGGGAACAAAGCGTTCAAGATGATGGTGCTGACGACGAGGCAACGCAGCTGTAAGAAGTTGTTTCCTCTGTTCTACTGTAAAGTGTATGATTCTTTTAGTGTCACCATGGTAAAGGCACCTTGAACGAAGAGGCAGCAGGTTGCAGGCTGTTGTCGTATTTTTAGGTCCAAACTGTGAAGACAAAAGAAAACAGAAATATTACTTGGGATGAACATGAAGAATTTGTTGTTACTCTGTAGCTGTAGACAGTCAATCACACCAATATTTACTGGAAACAGAAAGCCACAGGTGTATGGGGGCTGCAGTGGGTCACAATAGGCTTTTGCAGTTATTAGTTTAATCATTATTGTATACAAGTAGAGGTTTTTAACATTAATGTTTTCATCTAGTAATACTGAAGCTGTTAAAGATCTTTGTTGTCGGAATTCGTGGAACAATAAGAATTAAAAAGGACAAAAACACCCACATTCAAACTGCACCACATTAAAGTGAGCCTGCCATTTGTTTTGTTCACAATTTAAGCTGCAACTAGCACTTATTTTCATTGTTGATTGATCTGTTGATTGTTTTTTTGATGGATCATTTTGTTGTTTGGTCTATGAAATGAATAGTCCTAACCCAAAGCTTAAGATAGCCTTCTAAAAGATCTTGTTTGGCCAACAACTCACATCAAAAACCTTCAATCTGATAATTTTAAGTTTTATTTTCTCACATTAATAGTTACTAATTAATGCATTATGTGACAAGTGATTGACTTTTTCTCGCAGCGCTACTCACAGAAAACTAAAAAAACAAGTTAAATCCTGATGGAATAGTTTCATAAATTCATCAGTTAGGTGTATGTTACACATTCCACCACCATATAAACCATCGCTCTGATGGAAGCTAGAAAATATGTATCCACAGGTAAGAGACTAGTGTCACTGCTTTATATATTTATGCCGTTCAGATAAGAAACTTGACACAAATGTCTACAGAACTGAATATATTTTTTGAGCTGCACAGAAAAAACAGTATGTGAGTTTTGATGCATGAATATCCTGTTGTGTGGATCAGCTTTAATGGCCAAGGAATTTGTTTTCGGCTGTTGTTGTCACCCTAGGAATAAGGAAAGAGAATAATAAAGTAACTATAGAAAGAACAAGAGGAAGATTTTTCTTCGGTGACAGCAATTCTAAACGCACCGCTTTTTATTTCGGGTTTAATCAACTGCACGATGTACTGATGGATGTAACAGATGCTGTGTTGTGAGCTTCATAAATCCTGCATAATCTGAATCCGATCCCATGAAATGCTACTTGCTTAATGCTTCATCACGGTCACACAGAGTCCATTCATCACCCTGTGCACATTCAAACCGAATGAAAGATTACTTGCAAAACAAAACCCCCCAAAAAACCTACAAAAACAACCCCCACAACACACGAGACCCACTGAGGGCAAGTGTAAAATGGCAGGACAGTTAGCTGAATCAACAGAACACAGTTTCCCAGCATGCAGTGCACGATCACCCCTCTCCCCTACACACACACACACACACACACACACACACACACACACACACACACACACACACACACACACACACACACACACACACACACACACACACACACACACACACACACACACACACACACACACACACACACACACACACACACTTCCCTGCCAGATGGGGATTCGGAGGCTAAGATTAGAAAGACTCCTCAGATTAAAGACAATTCTAATGTTATTACAAATAAAGCTGCACAGGCTGCATGCAGGTTCAAGATGATGTTTACATTTTCACTTTCACATAAAATGAAAAAGGGTGACATTGAAGAATAAGACTGGGGCTGGTGAGAAAGAGGCTATAAATAGGGGCCCGTTTTGCATCATCTGTGGTGCACAATTCCTCCCCGGCAGTTAATTAAAAATGAGTTACAGTGACTGTGGAAAAAGGATCCACTGGTTCATCACCTGCAACGGCCGTCGTCGTCGCTGAAAACCTACAACAGCTACCTACTGCATCTGCTGCGTGTCGTACCTCTCATTACAAAAAAAAAAAAAAAGGGAAACAGCAACATACACAACATCCAATGTCATTCAATGACATTAGAGGAACAGAGCAGGTGCTTTAGGACTGAAAGATGTGGGTTTAGCTAAAGAAGCATTTAATGTTCATAAATCCAATGTTCGTATTTGTATTCTTCACTTGCACACTTGAGTGAGCTGCTGTTATACTTGCGGGACTGTTGTTGCGGGTCAAAGCTTCACCAAGAACTGAGGTTGTTATTTTTGTTTACATGGACTCATTATGAGAGGAGTGTGCTGCTAAACATCCACTGCACGGCAGGATTGAAGTGTCAAGCAACAAAACTGCACTGATCTTACACAAAGCATATCCTACAGCACATATAATACAGATTTTAGTTGGATTAATGCACCAACAATATGAATATTATTGTCATTTGTCTCTTTCCGCCTCTCTTCTCTGAACAGAACTTCAGATTGTTTGTATACACTGACTGTATTTGGTATGATTCTCCACATATAGCTGCAGAACATAATAGATTTGCAATAAGAGGCTGGGTATATGTGTTTATGTGATGACAAGCTCAGAAAGGCAGCAGTCTTCCAGGGTCTACCTGGGTTATTAGTGCCATGTCAGTCAGGAGGCAGTGGAGCAGAGAGGACACTGCTTTAGCTGACATGCAAGTGGAGAAAGCCTCTTTGCTAAATTGTCGTTGTAAATTAAATTATAAAAGATAATTAAGTGGTGAGCAGCCCATCGACCTGAGCAATGAAGGCTGCCCTCTCAGCATCAACACCCCCAGCCAAAACACACAACAACCGACGTACTGTTAAAGGGTCACTCCAGCTGATATGTACTGAATATAGAAGACAGAAAACAAAAACATCTCCGTTTATTCCGACGCTGAACCAGCACTGGCATTCATTACAGTCGGTGCATTTAGATGGAGAGGGTAGAAAAACGCCAGCACACAGCTACACACCGCTGTCAGCTAGCTCGATTATAGTAAATATTCAAATAAAATGTGCTCATTTGATGCACCGGCTGACGGTTGATTACTGACCTATCGTTCCTGATGCCACAGCTCCCACTTCGTACTCCTGCTCTTCTCCTTCTTCTTTTAAAATTCCCTTATGATATTTCACCGCGGTTGTGTCGAGTCACTGCTTCATTCAGCTGCTATTTTTTTTTTTTTTTTTAACCAAATTGTCCAAACGGGTGTAGAGTCTCCCACTTCCTCTCCAGCTGACACTTAGGATGAAGGCTCCAGAGAAACTTTACTGTTTGACAACCCGGCGTATTTATACAGCGTGACTCGCCCACACCCCCGTGACGGCAGGGACTACTTTCTTCACATGACAATTATGGCTGCTTTGTTATTATCGTTTCCAAACGACGCCGTTAATACCATCTGCTCCGGGACTCCTTACAGCCCTACGTCTATTTCTATATCAACCCGCGAGGACAAACACACATGTCACTCGTTCATTTCTGTCTTTCTCGAAAAGCAAGAAATACAGGAAATATGAACGTTTTTGTAGTCTAAACAATCCAAAATTACCTAGCAGGCTCTAGTTGACGTGGCGGAGAGATATTTGTAGTTTCCTACGGCACTGAGCAATTTGCTAAAAATATAAGCTGTGATAGCAACAGAGTCCCTATTGGCTGAGAAGGGGGCGGGCCCGAATATTATTGGCCTACAGCAGCTAAAGCAGGCCGATATTTAGCAGGGGCTTGTGGGAAATGAAGTTTTTATCGCCTGAACGTTATCGAATAATTAGTCTGATGTAGTTGTTTTCAGTTATCTTTTAAATACATTTTATCTTCCTTTGCATACACACAGTGTTAAAGCTTTCTTTAGATTTCTGTTGTGAATATTGTAAAAATGTGATCTGAGGGCTACCATGTCAAGAATCCTTCGATTATATTTGTTTATATTTGGTGCTAAATAAATAAAAATGAATTGAGATAAAATTTATTTCTATAGAATAAAATTAAAATTAAACATTTAAGATGTTAGCAAAAACAATTTTATTTTTATAGTATAAAACAAAAATTAAACATTTAAGATTTTAGCAAAGCAATTTTATCTATTTAGTACAAAATTAAAATGAAACATTTAAGATATCACCAATAACAATTTTATCTATATAGCACAAAATAAAAATGAAATATTTAAGATGTTAGCAAAAACTATCTTATTTATATAGCATCAAAGAAACAGAAAAATGTTCGTGAATACTGAGTTCAATTTTATTTATATACCAAAAAAACCTAAAAATTTAATAATTAGTGAAAACTCAGTTCAGTTTTATTTACATATCACCAAATAAAAATGACAACATTACAATGAGTGCGAGTTTAGTTTTATTTATAGAGCACCTTTTTTTTTTTTTTTTTTTTTAAATGTTCATAAATACATTTAAGCATTGTTACTTCCCACGCTGGTCAAAATGACTTTTACATATCTAATAGTTACAATAATTAACTTAAAAAAAATACAGCACCTTTCAAAACAAAATTTTAAACTACTAACACAGTTTTACCAAAATTAAATTATTCTAGGCCCGAGACATGCACAATCAGGGAATTACAATACAAGTAAAAGTAATACACTTAATATGCATTTAAAATAAATTAAAAAAACACAACCAAAAACAAATACAGTTAAATACACATTGAATCAGGTTAATAACATACAGTAATTAAATGAAATAAAAAACTGGAACAGTAGAGGTAATTGCAACAGATAAAACACATTGTTTGCTATAATTAGTAGATTGTTTCCACAATAAATAATTATGGAATTTGTGAAGGCATGATCATAATGAACATAAAAACATTAGTTATTTAGTATTAACAAAATTATATCCCATGGACTTCAAAAGTCCCTCAGTTTTATATTGACCTCCTGACTGCGTTAGCTGGTGACGTCACATGAGGGCGACACTCATCCCTGTCAGTGAACAACACACAAAATGGCGACTTACTGTTTGGCTGTGGCTAGAGTGCGGGTAAGAAAACGTTACTTTGCTTTCGCAGAGCTATTTACGTCCCCGCTGTCGTCGACTACATGTGCGGCTACGGGTGCCTGAGCCGTGTGGTGCAGTGTCATGGCTTATTATGGACAAACGGTGGATAAATGAGGAGCAGAGTGCGTCTGTGGGGTCGCCGTGTCCCCGTGTCACCCCTGACAACGTAACGGTCCGAAACCCACCTCGACCTGGCAGCCAGCGATATGAATATTTAAATAAATATAACATCTGTATGTGTTATCAAGTTCAGTCAGCATTTGTTGAGTGGGAACCGTAAACGGCCTAGATGTGATGCAAGGTGACGGCAAGGTTACGGAGTTTTTAAACTGCGCACTTGTTGAGAGTTCACTGCTGACAGCTGTGATCGACGCATAGTGGTGATTTACTGCTCCTGTGCTTGGCCACGTGAGATAATACAGGTTTATTTTAAATAACGTGAGTTTTTCCATAATAATTATGTGCACGAGAATGTTATGTATATTTTAAAAATAAAATGTTTCATGCACAGAGCGTCAAATAAGCCCATGTAAATAACAACAGTGAATAATTTAAATGATCAGTATAGTTAGTTTTGTTGGGTGAGTTCTTGCTTTTCTTGCTGATTCATTGCTTTGTTTTATTATTATTTTTTTTCATTTGATAAATAGACTGAAGAAAAATGTAAACATATCATTCTAATGGTCTTTTTTCTGACTGAAAGAAAAAGTTAAAAATGTATTTTCTATTGTTGTGGTTACAAAAGGCTTGAATTTAGTCAGTTGTGTACTAAATGCAGTTCATCTCATGATGAATTTTCAACCAGTTACATAAACCACAGTATAGTCAGGTGCCTTGAAAGGACAATGATTAGACAGCTTTATTGGTACACAGGAACTACTTTGACCTGTGTCTATAAAAGTCCACCTTAAAATGCAGCTTTGCTCAAATAACACTGATGCCAAGAGACAGATTTGCAGGTGTGGGGGATGCTGACATATCAGTTAAGGTCATAGTGTCCACAACTCCACATATAGTTTCAGACAGCTCTGGAAGTGTCCGACAATGCCTCATAATGACCAGCTTCACCAAGCCCTTCAGGAACAATATTCCACAAGCAGCTTTTTAATCTCATTAACTATGTGTCAGAGATGTGTGGCAATATGCAGAAAAAAACAATGTAAACAAAGTATCTGGCACGAGTATGTGCAAATACAGATAACCTTAAAAGTTCATGTGATTGGCCCCAATCCTGATCTTGGGATCAGGGTCAGAACATTCCTAGATTAGTTCTTAAGCTGCAATTATTAACAAGCACAGTCTTTTAACAACTCACCATAAACCTTTGTACCCTCTTGAATCATTCAAACATTTACAAGACTGGTTAAAACTACTGTGACTTTAAAAAGACAGTTTGCTACTATATCTGCTGATGTGAACCAACAAAGAGAGATGTCAAAGATTATTGATTTTGCCATCATCAAGAGGTTAATGAATTGTGTTTATTGAGGCATCTTTCACAATAATATCAGAGAGGTTGAGGTAACCGATCACATTTTCTGACAAATCAACGCAGAAAACAGGTCATTCCAAAGGGGGGATATCATTTTTTTTTTTGTCCACTGTATATACAGAGCTATGCATAAATTAGTACATTGGAGCTTAAAGATATTTTTGTTTTTCTAAATCATTAAACCAACAGTAGATGGAAAGAATAGAATAGAATAGAATAGAATAGAATAGAATAGAATAGAATAGAATAGAATAGAATAGAATAGAATAGAATAGAATAGAATAGAATAGCCACTTTATTGTCAACCAGAACATACACTAGTTGGTGCACATTTTGACTGAAATTTCGATCCAACAAGCTCGCCATCGGACTGATAAAAAAACAAAAACAAACAAATTATTCTAAATAAAAACAATTTCAATATATACATGTAAAAAACTATACTATACTATACTATATGTATATACAAATATGTATATATAAAAATACACACACACATACATATACATTATACATTTTAACAAATGTGACATATTATAACACATGCTATGTCCACCATTACTTTTTAATACTGTACCGATTGTTCTTACATGTTTTCCTGTTCCATTCTTTGAGGGTGACCCTTTTGAGTGTCCTGAGCTGACTCAGGCGAAGGCAGGGGACACCCTAGACAGGTCGCCAGTCTGTCACAGGGCTACATACAGAAACAAACAATCACTCTCACATTCACACCTACGGGCAATTTAGAATGATCAATTAACCTCAGCATATTTTTGGACTGTGGGAGGAAGCCGGAGTACCCGGAGAAAACCCACGCATGCACAGGGAGAACATGCAAACTCCATGCAGAAAGATCCCGGGAAAGCCGGGACGCGAACCAGGGACCTTCTTGCTGCAAGGCGAAAGTGCTAACCACTACGCCACTGTGCAGCCCTACATAAATTCCAATGAATCAATTGAAAATGTGTGTGATGGATCAATAGAGGCATCAAGTGTCCTTAACTACCTTCAAGAAAAACATTTTTATCACAGAATTTCATTGAAGGGGCTCTAATTTTTGCAACTTGGCCTTTTTTTTTAACATTTTGATGAAAAGCTTACTTTTCTTTTGTCATTTCCCCATGCTGTTTTTATGAGCTGATAAAGCACCACTGCTGCAACACTACAACATACAGGAATCCGAAATAGATTTTATTTCTGAGGATGTATAGCTGGATAGCTGGATTTGTCAGATTTCAGAGAGTACTCATTTATGCACGGCCCTGTATATACTGTCCATGTAAGATTACTATCTGAAAGTAGCAGTAAACCTGCTGCTCAGTGGTGTGGTTTGGCCACTATTGTTCAACTTATATGATTTTTTTCATGGCAGATATGAATTTTTAGTAAACAAATAAACAGATTAAATTCCTAAATTTGGAACTGATACGTGTCACAATTTAGAGAAATTTTGACAAAATCCAACACAATATTTGGTTGAAATGCCTTTATTTCTTTATGTCTCATATATGTTAAATTAAAAAAGAACTTTTCAACATTTATCATTCAGTGTTGATATTTTTTACTTGTTGTGTGTCTGACAATTGTGTGGGTGAAATATTGCTCAAGACCAGAGAGTTGGAACTAAAACTATAGAAAGGCATTGGAGCCTTGGTAGCCCATTTTAAAGCCTATTTATTTTATCAGGAATTGATTAAAGTTAAAAAGACATTGATAGTTTGAAAATCCTGATTATCAGATGTGATAATTGTTCTATCCCTAGTTGCAACTTTACCATTTTAAAGAGCCATTTTTCAAAATCAGTGTGGATATTTTGAACACACTTTAGTAAACTTTTTATATATAAACTGAGATTCTAATGACACAGGCTGAGCTGAAGGAAGTCTGTTGGTGACAAAGACAATAGATTTTTATGTCTTCCGATACTTGAAACAACCACAGGCATTCTTTCTGTATACTTAACAGTGCTATCCACTAAAACACAACAATTTCAGGAAGAATGAGAAAATGATTTGTGAGCAGCTTTTTGACTGCTCTTGGTTTATTTATGCTGACCATTAAGACCAGTGTAAAAAAAAAAGCCAATCAAATTAGTAATTTACTTCACCTAGACATATACAAGCTAATGATATGTTATCATGACAATAAATTGATCACAAAAAACTAACCTTAACATCATACTGGAATGTTTTATGTAAAATGGATACCTTTAAATTTGCCTTTCATACAAACTAAATCAAGCAAATTTGCTTGCAGATGACAAGAGCATTCACTTCGATGCAAATTTGGTTCCACAACAGATTTTATGGACAACAACAAAAAAAAAAAGATTTTATGGACGGTGTTTGTGTGCCTCCATTAGTACGTCGTTAACAGTGTTGGGGGATATTCAGTGCACTCAGTGTATCAGACTGTCCGGTGGGGGATGCTGATCCCAGCAATATGAGCTGTATAAACTTTCACCCAGTTTTCTTTGAGGCTGTGATTTTCCACTGAATATCAGCAGTACATTTGTCTATCAAATGCATAAACAAGTAAGTTAGTAAGTAAGCTGGTTTTGAAAGATATGAGTGGTCTTTCACAAGGGATCAATAATTGGCATGACAGACTTAAATGTAGTCATATAAGAGCCTACTTTGCAGCTGTGACTGCTTTAAACAGTCTTCTGGCAAAATGCTCTAGTAGCAAGACAAACATTGAGTTTCTGACTGATTTTTGGTGCAACATTTATGTAATTTATGTCACTTTTCAGTGCAGGGTTACGCCTCAACTGCTTTTGTCCTCTGTCATGTGCTCGGTCATTGTACAACAGAACCTTGTTTATAGTGGTGCTTCTCTGTTTTCTCTCCTGATCTAGGTGGCCCTAGGAACTGGGGCAAGACGGTTCCATGTCTCTGCTGCTTTCAGTGCCAAGGCCAAAGTGGCCATGAGCCGCTTTGAGCCTGGCTCCAGCGTTAATTATGAGAAGATGCATGAGAACATCAACATTGTACGCAAGAGGTCAGCAGGTTTCCTTCTCAGAAATACACACGAGTACTTGTTGTACAGTTTGGCTGGTGTTTATTACAGCTGTACAGTAAATCTTTTGACATTTACAATGTTGACTTGTTACAACCAGTGCAGCACAAAAGCTAACTTTGGAGGACCTGTTGTTCCCTTTTTACTGAGCTGACTTCATTTTCTGGCTGTTAAATAACTACAGAAGAAAGAAGTGTTTGCTGTGAGGATAGTTTATAGTTATTTCTGGTGTTCCTGGCAACAGCTAAAAAATATAGTACTTTCCAAAACTGTGACACAAAGCACAAAATTATAGCTGCACAACATATTTATGTAGATAATAAAGATTTTGTCATGTCAGTTTGTTTTGTTTAGTAAATGCAACTTGCACCAAGGAAAAGCTTTGACCTGGAACTAAAACAATATGCAGTGTTGAACAAACAGCACAGTTTTTACACGGCTTTTCCAACAATCTACCCCATCAGGCTCAACAGACCTCTCACTCTGTCGGAGAAGATTGTATACGGTCACCTGGACAATCCAGCAGGGCAGGAGATCGAGCGCGGCCGCACTTATCTGCGCCTGCGTCCAGACCGCGTAGCGATGCAGGACGCCACAGCTCAGATGGCAATGCTTCAGTTCATCAGCAGCGGTCTGCCCAAGGTGGCTGTTCCCTCCACTATCCACTGTGATCATCTGATTGAGGCTCAGATCGGAGCGGCTCAGGACCTGCAGAGGGCCAAGGTGAGGGCAGATAGAGAGGAAATAAATGGAATATTATGATTTCATTTCTTATACATATATATATATATATATATATATATATATATATATATATATATATATATATATATATACATACACAGAGGGTCCTCGGTTTACGACGTCCTCGACCTACGGCGTTTCGTCGTTACATTGGAACTGGTTACGTTGAACTAGATGACGAGCAGAGCGGATGAATATGTCGTCACGCAGTGCAATAAGACAGTTTTGTTTACATTCTCCGGTTGTACGCCACCTTGGATTGTGCTGCATTTGCTAACTTTTTGTCCTTCATTATGGCTCCCAATCATAAATCAGACTCTTCTGTTGCTTCGAAGAAAAGGAAAGCAATCTCTAGGAAAGTGAAATCAGATATAGTAAAATGCTCGAAACAGGGCGAAACACAGACGAACATCAGTCAAGTTGTAAAAACAGTGTAACATTGCAGCAACCCTCTGTGATGAATGAGTGAGACTTTTTCTGGTTCTCTGGTCGTTTATTGAACCTTCACAGGCTACTGTGGGCCGTAGCCAACACCAAAATAACTACATAAAACCTATAACTCAGCTCCACAATTAGTCGCCTTTCCCAGCTCTCTCTCACTCGACACACAAACTACTGCTGACTCTCAGCCAATCAGAGGTGAGCTAACTAAACATGGCACGTTCACTGACATTAGGCAAATCTCGAACCGAACAATAAACATTGAAACCTCAATATCAACAACAATATCAGTGTTCTGTTATCTACTTGTAAAATGACTCATACATGCATGAAAGTTATTGGTATTAATGACTTTTCCGAAGAACTGACCGATATAGAGATGCACGTAGTGGCTTTGTTTACATTTTCACCGGAGTTCCAACTTATGGCGAAAATCGACTTGCATCAATCCGTAGAAACGGAACTCCAACATAAGTTGAGGACCCCCTGTATTTTTATTTTTTTTTTTACAAAATTTGTCTGGTCTTTTTGACGTTTTTTTGCAATCAGAAACACAGATCATAGACACACAGCAAACAACAGATGGCAACACTAAACCTACATGCCTGCTAAGTGTGTATCATCCCATTAATGTGTTCTGGAGAAGCACTACAACTTTATAAATTTCCCCTGTGGTGTTTGGCTCAGTCTGTCTTGAAGGTTTGTCAGTGATACAACACAAGCGCTAAATGTATTGCAGTACATTTAGAAGTAACACTACCATATATCAAGTTTTACTAACTTGTCATCTGTTTAAAATGTAGTTTTTTTGTTGTCAAACCAATTCCAAAACATGTAAGAACATTTCAGTGTTGTTAAGACGTAATTTAATTCTCATCAAGCAGGGATTTATGTAGATCCCCAGGCAGCCGATTACTTGTGGACGCAGTAGATACTGTGGTTTGGTTCAAAATCTGATGGTCCGATCAAACTGTTTGGCTAACTTCATGCCTGAAGGCCAGATTGAATAACAAGACGTGATACTGTTTGCTGCAACCAAGTTTAGTCTTTTATGATAATAGATACTGGACTGATGGTTGTCTTTTCACCATCTGTCAGCATACTTAGTTACTTAGGGTATTTTGTTTCATTCATTATCACCTTTTCAAGCAGAAAATAATAATATTCCATTGCTATTACATCAGTTCAGTGTTAATATGTGTAAAGATGTCTAATGGCTGTCAGCTACTGCTTGCAAATCAAATTGCCCCTTGGGATTAATACATATTTACTTTGTTCTTCCTCATTTTCTGTAAATGCAGGATGTGAACCAGGAGGTTTACAACTTTCTTGCAACTGCTGCAGCAAAATACGGGGTTGGATTCTGGAAACCGGGCTCAGGAATCATCCATCAGGTACAATTTATAATGATGCATTAGGTGGCTGTTCTAATACTCAGTAATGTGTTTTGCTTATTTCACTTAGAAATATGCCCTGACATTTTGAAAATCAAAATATTTGCATATTGATAGATTCTGGTTTTGCAAAGTGGAAGAAAGGTAGACGTAAGGATCTTTAACTTTGTAATTTGACTTTATCGTTAAAAAAACAAGTCAGACACAAAGATTTTTTAAAGTATATGTATGTATATCTATTAATGCATGTCTGCAGGGTATCTTTAATAAATTCCTGTTAGTTAGCATTCTTCACTGTCTGAAGGGAATCAGCAGTTTCAAAGTATGTTTGCAGCCCAAAGTGTAGCTGACTGCAACTGTCCCTTTCTCTGGACAGATCGTCCTGGAGAATTATGCTTATCCTGGAGTGATGCTCATTGGTACAGACTCCCACACACCCAATGGCGGCGGTCTGGGTTCCATCAGTATTGGAGTGGGTGGAGCTGATGCTGTAGATGTCATGGCTGGAATCCCATGGGAGCTCAAGTGCCCCAAAGTGAGTTCTTGGCATCATCCGTTGTCTTGTAAATGTGTTTAAATCTCGTTGAATAGTACAGTATCTACTCGGTTCTGAACCACTGATCCCAAGGGTACCTCTGTTTGGTTTTCATTTTGTTTAAGACTTTGTCATTTTTCTGCAGGTGATAGGAGTGAGGTTGACAGGAACCCTGTCTGGCTGGACCTCTCCCAAAGACGTCATCCTGAAGGTAGCTGGCATCCTGACGGTTAAAGGTGGCACGGGGGCCATTGTGGAGTATCATGGACCTGGAGTTGACTCAGTCTCCTGCACTGGTGAGAATGAGGTTCATGGCAAGGCTTAGAACAAACAAAGAAGGAAGAGCAATAACAGATCTAAATACAGTATTTAACAGATTTTGATTTTTTTAAATTCACTCTCTTGTCAAAATTACACATCTAAGGAATGGCCACTATCTGTAATATGGGTGCTGAGATTGGAGCCACTACATCTCTTTTCCCCTACAACCACCGCATGAAGACATACATGGAGAAAACTGGCCGTGGAGGTAAGTCACATACTCTCTGTCTCTGTATATTTAGTCTTTTTTCACTTTATCTTACCTCCATCTTTCTGTTTTTCACTCCTTCTGCAGAGATTGCCGCTTTGGCAGATCAGTTCAAAGATGACTTGGTCCCAGATAAAGGCTGTGAATATGACCAACTTATTGAGATCAACCTGAGCGAGGTAAGTGAAGTAGCCAACCAAAATGTACAGATATCATGAGAAAGCACTGAATTACTAAATATTATTGTATACACTACCTTTCAAAAGTTTAGGGTCATTTAGAAATGTCCTTTTTTTTTTTTTTTTAAAGAAAAGCAGTTTTTTTTCTATAAGGATAACATTAAATTAAACAGAAATCCAGTCTGGACATTGTTAATGTGGTAAATGACTATTCTAGCTGGAAACAGCTGATTTTTAATGGAATATCTACATAGAGGTACAGAGGAACATTTCCAGCAACCATCACTCCTGTGTTCTAATGCTACATTGTGTTAGTTAATGGTGTTGAAAGGCTAACTGATGATTAGAAAACCCTTCTGCAATTATATTAGCACAGGAATAAAAGTGTGAGTTTCCATGGAAAACATGAAATTGTCTGGATGACCCCACACCTTTGAACGGTAGTGTATGTTGTTTAAAAGCTTCCTCCATGTGCTTCTGCACCCTCTTCACATAAATCTGCCCTGTGGAACGTTTGTCTCCCCATTCTGTCAGTGAGAATAACTGCACAAAAGCCATTGACTCTTCCTGAGTTTTTGCTCCTGATTGCTGTTGTCACTCCCTGATATGCAGCAACAGCTTTATCCCCACTTTGTCTCAGTTGCTATGGTTGCCCCCATCTTCAGCTCTGACTATTGCATCAGCGTAGGAATATCACCACAGACAGCAGTCTTAAAACCTTAGTGCATTGGAGCGCTCTGATAGCTCACCTGCTTGAGCATCTCCTCACAGTGCCTTGCTTTGATTCCAGTCCAGGGCTATTTGCTGCATTCCCTCTGTTCAGCTATCGGCACACCCAGCCCTACACAGCAGGGAAATTTTAATTGGTCCCACATGATATTTCCATCCATACTTAGAAGTTGTTAGGGGCCCATGATATCAGAGTATTTTTAAACTTCTTAGTGCTTTATTGCCTGTCATTCTGTTTTGTTTACAACAGTTGAAGCCCCACATCAACGGACCGTTCACGCCTGACCTGGCTCACCCTGTGTCCGACATCGGAGCTATAGCGAAAAAGAGCGGCTGGCCCCTGGAGGTTAAAGTTGGTCAGTATTTGTGACACAGCTGTATTACCTCACATGTATTAATATTTCTAATGCTTATTCCAGTAGAATTTGATATTTCTTTGTTCCTACTGAAAGTATTATTGAGCAGATATAATCAGATTGCATTACAGCTTAGTCATGTTCATGTTTTTCCACAGTGACCTCAAGCACTGAAGGGAAAATAATTCCAGTCATTGACAGAATAAGTAGTCTATAATTATGATGATAAGACTTGCATGACGTTTGTGTCTTTTCCTCCTAAACAAAGCTTCTCTCATTTCACATACTGGATGCGTTGTTAAAAATAAATGAGTAATTCCAATCCGCCCCTGTAACTGTACACTCATTCTCAGTTCTCCTCTTACAAACGTACAAACAGGTCTGATCGGCAGCTGTACCAACTCAAGCTACGAGGACATGGGCAGAGCAGCCTCTCTGGCCAAGCAGGCTCTGGATAAAGGTTTGAAGTGCAAGGCCCAGTTCACGGTCACCCCTGGTTCTGAACAAATCCGTGCTACTATCGAGAGGGATGGATATGTGAGTCAGATTCTCTCCAACACACAAAGTTAACCAACACACATCAGAGTTTGGCTGTTTGTCGTGGTCTTCTCTTCCAGGGTTTCTTCCCGTTAAGGCATTTATACAGTTGTGTTTTTTTGATTTCAGACCAAGATTCTGAGTGATGTCGGAGGAGTTGTACTCGCCAATGCTTGTGGACCCTGCATCGGACAGTGGGACAGGTATGCACCTCATTTCTGAGAGCTAATTCACCCTAAATGCCCCACTAGCAACATATTTGCAACAGTTGATTATTGTGATCAGTCAACACTTTGGTCCAAGACAAAATATTTCAACAGCTACTCTCCAGATTGACATTTATTTTAGTAGTTGTGGTCTGTGGTTGTCAGTGTTTTTGAAGAACTTGAATGTTGGTTTATGAAACGGAAATATCAAAACTAATGACTTGATTAAAGTATTAAAAGGACTGTGAAATATCCCAGGGGATAAGTGTTACAGTTTTTATTTATAACTAAGTCAAAATTTTCAACTACAGAAGAAAATCTGTCTTAAAGGTCCTGTATGCCAGTTAATGAAAGTCTTACTTCTCCATAATGTGTCTTTCAATTTTCTGCTCAAAATACCACAAAGATGGTCCATTTGGGTTCATTCTATGACTGTATAACAGCTGTTATACAAGGCCTATTTTACTGTCAGTAACATTAAATACAGTTGAGCTGCTGCTGTCCCCTTCAAGAAGAACATTCTCTGTATCTGCACTGTTCAGAGATTGACAGTGCAAAACAAAACTGTTGACCACAGCAGCTGACATTGACGCAAATAAATGTGTGACCAGGATGTTCTGTTGCTTCTGGCTTTCTCTCTGGGCAGTCATTTTACGTGGAAATACAGTTGAATTCATAGATTTGTCCTTGACTTGTGTGTATTGGGAGTTTATTGGACAATGTTGTAGTTTTAAAATCAGTATTTGGTGCAGGACAGCAACTTGTAAGTTACTATGAAATGACTGCTAATCTGTTTTAATGGGCTGTGTTCAGTCACTATATCACACAGATTTATATGAATTCGACTGGTTTTATTAGGAATTCGACTGTTTTAAAAATGCACTATGTGAACACAGAGAGAAAAGCAGACAGGTGTAAACACCATATGAGTTTATGTTGCACCAAAGCACCACAGCCGACATGAACACACAGTAACCCACCCAGTCTTTCTTTATTGGTTTCAAATTGCTCTTAAAGTTTCCACCATCTCTGAATGTCTCTGTTCTTTACAATTTCCACAAAGCTCTGACACATGGGCATACAATTAAAGGTAATAGTAACGATCACCACACTAACCGTTGTGTTGTCCTGTGGGTCAAATTGACCCATTTTAAAGTTTGAAAATGTGACAAAAAATAATATTTTCACTGTGAAACTTCTGATGTCCACATTTTCAACATTTTTGGGAAATCTCTGAACATTTTTTGGTGGAAAAAAAGAAATGTTAAAAATTTTTCTTTAAGAACATTCACAAAAAAAATCTACCAAAATCCAGCGAATTTCCCTAGATTTTGGTAGATTTTTTTTTGTGAATGTTCTAAAATAAAATATTAAAAGTTTTACTACCTGTTTTACAACAGGAGTGTTAACGGCACACTGTGCTGATCCTAAGGATTTTCCTGTTGTTGTTGGGATATTACCATTAATAATAAAAGTAATCCACTGAGTGTTCAGTTCTTCAGATGCTGGAAGTGCACAAGGACTCTCATCCCCAGCAGAACATTTATTATGCTTTGCTCATAAAAGAAGCAGCTCTTGGGACTAAATCAACCTGATGGACTGAAAGGCAGCTGCACATTCAAAATGAATCACCTTAGAAGCAACGGGCAGTGAGGGGGCAGAATTATCCAAAGTTTTAGCTAGATGATTATCGGTTGTCCAGTTTCTGCATTGAAACTGAATATGACTTGTAAAAATGGGAGGCTGTCTGGGTACCGCTTTCATTTTAGACCTACAAAACACAATAAAATGGATTTTCACCATGTAGTGTCTGATACATTGGTGTTTTCACTAGAACTATTCCTATTTGGGACACTTGAAAGTACAGACTTATGGGACATACAGTGTATCTCATAATCTCATAGGCAGATTACTTTTAAAGATGCTGGGAATTTTATGCTTCCCAGAGAATTAAGCTTTTTGATTATAGTCACCCCATTATATTCAAACACATTCCGTTGTTGTTCTGATGTAATGAGCATTGCAGCCACTGAGGGCCACTAGTAGGACTTGGGTCTCGTAGTCTTATGAAGTGATTCGGAGGAAGAGCCACACAGTGTTGTTAATTATAACACATTAGGCCTGTGTGTTTTAACTTTCTTTAGGAAGGATGTGAAAAAAGGAGAGAAGAACACAATCGTCACATCTTACAACAGGAACTTCACTGCCAGGAATGATGCTAACCCAGCCACTCATGCTTTTGTCACCTCTCCTGAGGTAAAAAAAAAAACAAAACTCCATGTTGAATGTCAAGCAAAATGCATGATCAGTGATTTATAGTTACATGGACTTCGTTACTTAGGCTTGCACTACCTCATATACATCCCATTGTGAGTGTTTATTAGTGTCATATTTTTCAATATAATCAAAACTGCTGCATTTATTTGTGACTTTGATGTTTGTAAACACTCTGTCTCCTAATGTTAGGTTCTCTGATCGATGTTTGAAATCCGTAGTGTCTTTACCTTACTATGAGATGACATATGTTGTGAATTGACACTATATAAATAAAATTTAATTAATTTCATGTAGATTGTCACTGCCTTGGCCCTTGCCGGGACCCTCAACTTCAACCCTGAGACCGACTACCTGACTGCTCCCAGTGGAGAGAAGTTCAAGCTAGAACCCCCCACTGGTGACGAGCTCCCCTCCAGAGACTTTGACCCGGGCCAGGACACCTACCAGCATCCTCCTACTGACAGCAGCTCAGTCAAGGTAGAGCTGTTTTCACATACAGTATCCAGACAGCAGCACAACATTAAGGAAACAGACTTTTAGTGAAGTGACAAAAACTTTTTAGATGTTATTGTTTGATCTGGAGGTTGTGTATCTCAATAACTTTAAGAAATACACATGGAAAACCCCTGATTTCATGTTTTTCAGGTTAATGTAAACCCCTCAAGTAACCGTCTGCAGCTGCTGGAGCCCTTTGACAAGTGGCATGGAAAAGACCTGGAGGACTTGAGGGTTCTCATCAAGGTGAGCAGGGAATGGAAGGAAGGGCTAGGTGAATGTGCAAGGGAGGGAGTAAAAAATAATCAAAACATCAGGGAGACAGTTAATAGAAACTCAGCTGTGTTATACACATTTCTGCTGGAGAGTGAAGTGTCCTGTATTTTCTTGCTTCGTTAAGTATACTAAAAGTCTTGTGAAAGTGTATATGTAAGGTGCACTTTGATTATTGCGGTCTGTGGATGTCATAATGAAGCGCTGAGCTTGGTTGTGGGAATAATGATGACTGCCATGTGATAGATTTTCTTTCCGGAGGCAACAGGTAGCTGAGTGGCGGCTTTCCTGAGGCTACCTGAAATTGCACATATAACAAATTAATCGGTGAAATTGACTCTTGGATGTGTGTTTGTGTATAAAAAGCTTATTGTGTTGTACATATGTTTATGCTGTGAAGGTACAGAGATGTGGTGAGGGTTGGCAGATCTGGGAAACTTCTCATGACCAGTATGTGCTGATAGTATTTGGGTGCGCATTTATACTGCATCTCGGATGTTCAGAAGTATCGTTTGGGTTATTGAATGTTTTTATTCTACTTGTGTTTTAATGAAAAGTGTGAATGGAGACTTTCTCCTATGTTTCTGTTTTAAATGAGATTGATACAATAACACTAATGCATTGTAAACAGGTCTGCTATATATGAAATGTAGCATTAACTCTGAACTGGGAGGAGTGACACGTGTTGCTGAGAAGTCATTTTTTGAATGTTTTGTGTTTGTTGGGGTGGACTAACATGTCACTGTATTCACATTTGATACTGACATTTGGGCAAGCGTGTAGTAAGACTGTGGCTGTGATTGTGGAAAAAGTGGCATAGGGGAAGATCACATGTCTGTAAAAAGCACCAGCCTCTCAGCAGGAAAGGTTTACACATTTAACAGAGACACCTCCCTTTCCCTTTCACACGTGTATAACAAGTGAGAGGAAGCATGCTAATGGGCAGATAGAGAGGTGAAATTCAAGTGTCCATCAGTGATGTGCACGGTGCTACACTGCAGGACTAAAGTTTTGGTGAAGCTTGTTGTGTTGCGTTGAGTGGATCTGTGCCATTTGCAGTTTGAAAGCAGTTTTAGCATCCGTTTGCTGAGAATGCTGGAGAGCTACAGCTGTTGAGGCACAAGTTGGATAATGGTAATAGAATCTTTAGGAGTGGAGGAGAAGCTCTACTTTCTAGCTTGTTACCATCTACATTTTATGTATGGATTAGAGAGAGGAGAGATTTCCTAAATTTAGCCGGTCATTACAGCCATGTTGTGATAATCGAAAATTCTGATCACTCAGCTGTGTTCTACACACCTTTAATTACAGAATAAGAATAAAGAATAAGAGTTATTGGAAACCTAAGACTGTTATGATATACATGGTCTTTACAACTGTGTGTGAGCTTTTGTTCACAACTGTTTGTCTTTGGAAACAAATAATGGGCTTGGAGCTGAGAGAGAGAAGGCAAACAAGTTGAAAACTATTGACAGATTTTATTTCATAGAAATGCTTATAAATAATTATCAATCCCTTAAGTAAGGAATGGGAATAATAATAATGGCTATACCACTGGTGAAGCAGGTACTTGTACAAGTTTTTTGTAACATTTTTATCACTTGGTTTCCTCTGATGTCCTCCGTATCTTGAACTCTACCTGTCATGCTCTGTTTTCCTCCGATGCTGTAGGTAAAGGGAAAGTGCACCACTGACCACATCAGTGCCGCTGGGCCCTGGCTGAAATTCCGCGGTCACCTGGACAACATCTCCAACAACCTGCTGATCGGTGCCGTCAACATTGAGAACGACGCAGTCAACAAGGTGAAGAACCAGCTGACTGGAGAGTATGAAGGCGTGCCAGATGTGGCCCGTCACTACAAGGTGAGTTTCACATGGGACACTGTCAGCTGATTTATTTATTTTTTTACATGTGACACTGGCACAGAGAGGATCTGTGTTATGCTGTTTGTACTGTTAAAGGAAGAATCTGTGATTTCGGAGAAAGACTGATTGATTTCGCTAGTTAGAATACAGGGGGTTCCTCAACTTACGTCAGAGTTTTGTTCACCGTAAGTTGGAACTCCATTTACGTGCATCTCGATATCAGTTAGTTTACAGTATTTGTACAACTACAGTATCGACAGACAGTCATTGGCTCACACTGAAACACAACTCCGTTGGAAAATACCAGTGAAAATGTAAACTGCAAGTCTGATTTACGTTTGGGAGCCATAATGAAGTTAGCGAATGTAGCATAATCCAATGTGTCGGCAAATGTAAACAAAGCCGTCTTATAGCACCATGTGACTACTGTACATACAGTATTCATCCACTCCACTCACCAACTAGTTCCACTGAACCAGTTCCAACGTAGCAACGAAACATCGTACATTAAACTGAGGACCAGCCTGTAATCAGTTCCAACGTAACGACGAAATGACATAAGTCGAGGACGTCGTAAAACGAGGACCTCCTGTATTTAGATAGTTAGCATGTACAAGATTTGCCCTCCCTGTTGCTTCCATTGCCACATTTACCCTTTTGTTATGCATGAGCTCAGGTTTGAATGTGAACAACTGGTGTTATGTGGATGGTCTGACTCATTTTGTTTGTTTCCCATCTATAGAGCCAGGACTGAATACGATCACTAAATTTCTTTTTAGACCACACACAGAATAGACAGCTAGTGGACCATGAAGAGATGTTGACTAATTCTGACAAAAGCTTTATTTTATCAGAATCCCTGTCTTTATCTTTAAAGGTGGAATATGCTAATGGATTATTGTAATCCACAGGACAGGGAAAGAGAAGAGGGGAAAGGAAAAAGGAGGCTGTGGGAGCATGAGAGTTCAGAAATCTGGCACATGCTGTGTAAATACAATACTATACAAGAACTTATAAATATGCTAAATATCAGCCATTTCTCCAGGGTCACAGACTTCACCTTCAAAGAGCAAAGAGTGTTAATTTCACCAACAAAAACTATGATTTAAAAAAAAAAAAAGATTGACAATGTATTCTTTCAGGATGAAAACAAAACAAAATGAAAACTAATATTTCAAGATGGAACTCTGCTAAAATGTTCTATCCATTTTGTTAAACAATGTAAACTAAGCAATGGTTAATATGCACAAAAGGAAATAGTTTTTCAGTGACTTTTTCCTCCGCCAACCCAAAATATGCCTCGTTGTGTAGGTTTGTGATGCGATTTACTGCTGTTAACTAAGAAGCTCCTTTTATTCAGTAACATTTCAGACAGTAATGTTAGTTAGGAGAACATGGCAAACACAGAATAAGGGACATTGACACTGAGCCTTTTCTACTCACCTCCTTATAGACCAGAATAACATCTGTAACCATGGTAACAGTACACAAAGATGATGACAACTTAGATATTATAAACACTAAAATGCAAAAACTAGACTGAAATATTTATACTGTTTGCACCAAAGCTAATAAAACACCAATGCCTGACATTTGGGGAAAACAAAAGAGTAAAATTCTATCAAAATCAGGCGCTGCTGTTAAAGAGCACAAGGTGATTTTGGAATCTTTCCTCAGTCTTTGTTTGGTTGAAAAATCAGGCCAACGGAGTGAACTGGCTGGTGGTTGGAGATGAGAACTACGGAGAAGGATCCAGCAGAGAACATGCTGCCCTGGAGCCACGACACCTGGGAGGAAGAGCTATCATCGTCAAGAGCTTTGCCAGGATCCACGGTCAGTTTCTTCACAGAAGGGGGAAAAATGCAAATATCAAGTTATGTGCAGTTTTATTCTGCTTACACTATTAATGTGTCTTCTTTCTGAAACCTGACCTTGTATTTTTGTGTAGCAGAAATGCTCCTGTCAGGTAGAGAGCCCTCTTCTAGGTATCTGACAGAAATATTCGTCAGTATGTAATTTTTTTTCTGTCCTCTTCATGCACACAGAGACTAATCTGAAGAAGCAGGGCCTACTGCCCCTAACCTTTGCTGATCCCAGTGACTACGACAAAATTCACCCTGATGACAAGATTTCAATCACCGGCCTGAAATCCCTTTCTCCTGGCAAGGTGAGCAACATTCTGCACTAATGAAACATTGATCCTTAAAGCTTTCTTTCCAGTATGTGGAAGGAAAACTGCCTAAATTATTGACACACGACCTCGCTCGCCTTCTCTGTGATCCTCCAGCCCCTGACAGCGGTGATCAAGCACAGCGACGGCAGCCAGGACCGCATCTCTTTAAACCACACCTTCAACGAGACACAGATCGAGTGGTTCCAGGCTGGCTCCGCCCTCAACAGGATGAAGGAGCTCCAGTAGTTGGTGAAGAGGAGGGCGGTGAGGCCTGTGCAGGTTATTGAAGGGCCTTGATGTGGGTTGAGAAAGGGGAGGAATGCGGACCTGGAGAGGGGCTTCACAAAGAGGGACAGACAATGCAAACAGTAGAGGGTAACCAGGTTTTATTTTGGGACGGCTACAGTCACGCTTGGGTAAAAAACAAAGTCAAACCTTCACTTTCATAGACACACAGAGGGCGTGACTCTGCTGTAAGCACTGTCATTCATACTGGCAGCACTCCTGAGTTTATAATCAGTTATTTATTAAGCTTGTTGTTAATTGCAGCAGTGAGTTGACTCTTTCATAGATGCTTTACTATTTTTGTGCCACACTAACTAATATCACTGCTGCGTTTCTCTGAAGCTTTTCGGTTTCACCAAAAAGAAGCGGAATTGACTTAAAAGCATTATTCATTATTGTCTGCACTGTAACCCAGCAATGATGATCAGAGTCAGAAACATGCAAACCTGATTAAGAGTCAGTATCAATAAAGTTAAAATACCTAATTTTATCAAAAATACTTGAAACAGTTACAAGGAAAAGTTGAGAGCTTTAAAGCTCTGGTAGGCAGAAATCTGGAAGAGGAAAAAAAAGAAGAAGAATCTAAAAACATACAGTTTTTCCCTCTCTTCTCTTTTCAAAGCCACTCCCGCCATTGAGGTACTTGAGGTCAACATTCGTTTGTGGCATTTTAAACACAACCTCATGAACAAAAGCACTCCAGCTAACTCCTTGCCCATCAAATTCAGCTTTCACCATGAACTTTGTTGCCGTTTTCACCATCACATCTGACAGGCTAGATTTTATAAAGTCTAAAAATAGGAGGAGGAGGTACAGAAATCTCGTTTCCTCTCAGACCACCTGAATTACAATATGCTGAAAAGTTGAAAAATACTGCCTACTCCAGCTTTAATATCTTAAATTACAAAATCACTCCAAAACTAGATGATTCCTCCTTTCCTTTATATGTAATATTTCATGTTTATGTCAGTATTTTCCATTGAAAGCTCAAAAAAGCCCAATTGAGTTGTTTGACTTGCATTCATGTATTTGCCCTTACTTTGCAGGTGAGAGGTAGCGCAAACATCTACTGGCCCTTTTAGCCTTTCTGTTTACCTTGCAATGCAGGATCTGACAGCCTCAATTGCGACATTAACTCCAAAACAACGACAAATAGCTCCTGTGTATGATTCCAGTTCTGTGAACACACAGAACATAGAACAATGGAGGTTTGTTGTATTAACCTATATGATGAATTTTGTGTTATTACAACATTAGAGAATAAAAGCTGCTGCAACTCAAGGACCTAGAGAAGGCGGAAAAACAGGGCCTTGTTGTCCACCCTGAATTTAACCAACCTGTGTCGAGCCCCACACTTTGGGCTTCACTGACTGGACCCAACTGTTGTAAACTAGGGATGTCCAATATTGGCTTTTTGCCAATAACCAATATGCCAATATTGTCCAATTTTCAATTTTCAATTCTGATGTCAACCGATACCGATATATGTGGGCTATTTAACTAATTTTATATAAAATTAAAACCCCTATTGTGGAATTAACACATCGTGCCTAATTTTATTGTGATGCCCCATTGGATGCATTTTCAAATGCAGCAAGGCTTTCCAAATGTAAACATTGTTTGTGCAAATAAGAAGACTACTTCAAATTAACTTATGGAAAAAATGCCTTCTTTTTTAAAATTGTCTCACACTCTCCCTCCCTCTATGAGTAAATGCCGGCATTATTTTATCGGTTTTCATGTTAAGCAAAAAAAAGACGATAGCAATATTGACCGATATTACATTTTTATGCCAATATCGGGCCGATAGTATCAGACATCCCTATTGTAAACAACTTTTTGTCTCCAAACCTTAAATCTGAAGATCCCCTGACGTATATCTTATACATTAAATTAACTTATCTAGGTGTCCTTTACTGCTTTCTGATGTCATTCTTGACTTAAACAAATAGTCATTGGTGATTTGGACAGCAATGTAAGCAAACTCCCAGGCTCGCTTATTACTGGAAGCACTATTGATGAACTCCTGTCAGCTGCAGCGTGGCTCTCTCTCGGTCTGAGAGCTCAAGCGTTCATGCTGCTGCTGCTGCTGTACTTGTGGACACTCCCTGCTGCTCATCTAATGCTCACATGCAAGGCTTGTCTTTTTGCATGACATAGCACCGTTGTGTAAACACTTCTATGTGGTTCAGACTGAGACCACAAAGCAGAACAGCTATTGTGTTAACCTTTCCATGTGTGTTTTGTCCTCTGTGTGAGATGCATGATTGTTTTTATCAGGTTACCCTGTGTTTGCATTTGTTTTTGTTTGTCCTTCTTTGTTCACTCTCCTCTACTTTGTTTTGAGCAGATTAACTTAAACCTGATATCTGATGAATGGGTTTTAATCAGCATTGTGTTGCTGGACAGTAAATCTGTACTTAGCAAGATGTTTTATGTATATCTTAGGGTCGTATATAAACCCGATAAATCTTCTGTGCCCATAGGAACATGCAGTAAAACTGTATAGTATAACAGCAGTGATCACGTTGTGTACAGAGAACACTCCACTCCAGCATTATAGATCTTCTCCTTTGTTGAATCCTCTGATAACTTTAAAGGCTAGCTAGCCATCCAGTTCACATTATGTTCTTGTGTTTTTCCGTTAGACTTCACTACCATCTGCCAGTGTGTGAAATTCCCCCGTGTAGCTGTAATAGGAGATGAGAGCGTGTGTTTATCTTTGAACTGAATGTTTTTTCAGGTTGAGGTTTGGTCCTCCATAGCATGGAAAGGCCTGCTGTCTTCTTGAGCAAAATAACGCACAATCTAGTGTCCAGATGCCTGTACACTAGCACTTTGTAGAGTTAGGAACGTAGTTTTAGGTGTCATTCGACATGCGTTGCTATTCCCCAACAGACATTTCACTCTGAGCGTACACACGAGTCTTTATTGTTTGTGGACGGTAGAAAGACTTGGATTGATTCTTGGTGGGTGCGCCACTGAAAGTGTGTCGTTTGTGGGTTTAGGGATGTTGGAGCTGATTTCTGCTGTTGGACCTCCATTTAGTTCTTCTCCCTGTTATGCAGAAAGTCTATCGACCCACTCCTTCTCCATTTTGCTCTTGCACAAATAAAAATGTTTTCATGAGGCAAACCCCTGAACCACGGAGTTTGGATCTGGCTGTGATGATGTGATGTAGAGCTACACTGTGACCAGAGGTGTATACATAAGTAAGAAACGATAAAATATACATTTACACATCTAATACAGTAAATACAAACTATATATGTATATATATATTAGTGGTGGGACACGATTTTAAAAAAAATAATTACAGGCTTTGTAATCAATCGCATTTTTGTCAAATAGCAATATTTAACACAGTAAGCAAAGTTTTTCAGTTCAAATGAATTTTGGTTTACTGAATCAATGAATAGACATACGTGAACTTCAACAAAGATGTTTGTTTAATTTCTGTTTATCTGCATTTTTCATCTGTCTACTACATTCACAGATTACTGCAAACTCAAAGTGCAACTATAGCGATTACATTCAACATTTAAAGACTTTTTGTAAACTCAAGCACTTTCATTGTCTTTAAAAGTGGTCTATTATGGGATGGCTACACCGTTTGCCAGTACCAGGACTGTTGTAGCTAATGTGTCCACAGCATCGTCAATTTCTCGCATCCCATTCATTGTCTGGTTGCGTTGCAGCACGTTTTGAGTTGCGTTCCGACGCGTCGCCCTAGAGATTATTTGCATAAAGTAGACTTCTACTTGATGCAAATTCAGTACAAATATTCATTAAACATCTAAACTAGCCGTCATTGAACTAAAACGAGGACAGATTCTGTAGCTTTTTTCTTGCCTCAAATGCTTTCAGAAATACTTTTTGCTGAAGTGTTCGTGTGATAAAAGCAGTCCTGTGTATCTTCTTCACAGCTACAAACAGACTTTAGGTTCATTACCGCCACCTGCTGGACTGGAGTGTTCATCAGTGTTACCGGTGTGCCAGAAATTAGGGAGCTGAGAAATGTGCAATTAAATGCGTTATTTTTTTAAAGCGTTGTTTTTTCTGTAATTAATTAATCGAAATTAATGTGTTAAAGTCCCAGCCCTAATATATATAAAATAACATGATATATATAGATATAAACTGATATGCTGTATGTTTCCTGTCTAATTGAGAGGTCATTGTGTGATATTTTATAACAGAGTGTCCCATCTGTGATCTGTATTTAAAATGGTCCTCTATTTATCAGTTTCACAAGGAGCTGACACATGGATTGAGGGTTAAAATGTGGCACAGACTTTGCGCTGTAGCTGTCAGTTACTGCAGGGCTTTGACTGTGAAAAAGAACCTATTTTTAAAAGGATGACTCTGAAAGGTTTTTTGTATTTTCGTAATTTTTTATTTTTGTTCAAATTATTAAGATGATTCTAAATTGCAGCAGCAATTTTTGTCACAGAAATAATTTGATGTTGCTGCTATGCTACCCACGTTGATGGTTAAAAAAAAAGCCAGATTTACAGCCAAAGATGCCTAAAAAAAAAGTACCAGGATGATAAGAAATAATTCTAAAATCAAAATGTTTTACTTTCCATCATCTGTTGTCTCTAAACATTTCATAAACGTTGCTATGACTTGAATGATTTGATTACGTTCAGGCCTTTTTTCTTCCAGGATCAATGTTCTTTCAAAAACATTACAAAAATGATTGAGTTATTTGATCATCCTCTTTTCTTGTCTTCTACAAATTTAAAACAGCCACTTGTGAAGCTTCTACTGTGATGTGTGAAAATGTTTATTCACTAGTTCAAGCCTCTGAGTTTGAAAGCGCTACTGTGATGAGACAAATCTCTGGTTAAATGTTGTTGTTAATGAAAGCACTTTGTGGTGGCATAGTAATGGTGTCATTTTTTACTCAGGTGTTTGGTCGGACTCCTACTGATATGTTTGAAATTGATTCTTCAACATGTCTCATTTGTTCAGATGCAGTAAATAAAATGGAATATGAACAGATGTTATTTCATAGCAGTGATTATCCTCACACTCCTGATTTAACAACTTAATTTTGTAAAAGTAAAGTAGAAATTGAAAATGCCTGCAGTTTTTTAGATTACAAAGTTTCAGATATCTCCATATTTACATTATAAATGGTGAAATAATAAAGATCCAGTTCTGAAGTGGATGTTTTGTGATTTTATTTGTTCTACTGACTTCTGGCAGAGAGAACAAGATGCTATCAATAGATAATATACATATTTAAAATTGTACTATTATTGCCTAGATAGATAGATAGATAGATAGATAGATAGATAGATAGATAGATAGATAGATAGATAGATAGATAGATAGATAGATAGATAGATAGATAGATAGAACTTTTCTGTTACAAGTCAGAGATTGTCCTATGCAATTGAAAACTGAATTTTATGTCACATAATCTTTGACACTTCAGTTGTAGTGTCAAAGATTTTAAATCCAAACTCTGAGTTCTTGTTTGTCATAATTTGCTTGTACATTTAATCTTTTTATTTGTTTCTTGCTAGTGTCTTAATTGTGTTTTAACTCAGCAATTTTGTACCCGTGTTTTGTATTTGCTGCTGCCTTTCTTAGCCAGGACTCCCTTGCAAAAGACATTCTTAGAGATTATTTCTCCTGATTAAATAATAGTTAATAAAATAATAAATGAATTGTACATTTGAATAACTGATCTTTACGTATCTATACTATCTGTTATTGCCTTCTGTAATCAAGACGTCCGTCTTCAATAAAGATTTTAGAGCTTTCCTTGTGGAACAATTTATCACAATTTACCAAACAGTGGTTCTGCATTACATATGTATATATATATACATAAACAGTGGTGGGTAAAAGTTTTCAGACACCCTTAAAATTTTACACAATCTCAAATATCATGACATATTTGTGGAAAAATGTTTTTTGTGTTTCAGAAGATGTGGCTGCACTAGACAGACACAAACAAATACAAATTATATATATATTTTTTGTTTCTTGTTTACAAGAAAAACTAACAAAACTAGACTCTACCAATACTCAAAGTTTCTTATTTTTATGGAACCAATCAATTTTAATTTTTTAACGGCTTTTTTAGGATTTGTTTAGTATTATGGTTGTGATTGTACTAAAAGAAATTGCACTGGACGACCTAAATATGATTCTTAATGCCTTAACTATTGCCATGTTTTCAAGCTTTATTTATTATTTCTTTAAATCATATGAATGTGTGTTTAATACTAAAAAAAAAAAAAAACGTTCCATAATAGCACACAGAAAAGTTACGACAGAGCTTTAAAATGTGTACTGTACCTTTAAATTTTGCGACGTGTCGTAAAAGCGCGCTGTCGTAAATAATCACATGGAAACGTCAAGCGTGCTACTCAAGTAGTGTAGGCAGCTTATGTTTTATCTCGATTGTAAACCTCTCCTGATGTTTTCTTTCCGCTTTGGACAATCTTTGAGCAGAAGAAGAAGAAAAATGGTGTCCGGTTAAAGAAGCAGCTCGTCTGTTGTCATAGTGACCGTTTAGTCTGGTTGAGCAGTGTGAGTGTTTGTGTGTGAGTGTGTAGCTGCTCGGCATCATGTTCGTGTTGGTGGAGATGGTCGACACTGTCCGCATCCCTCCGTGGAGCTTTCAGAGACAACTGAACGATGCTATAGCCGAGGAGCTGAACAAGAAGCTGGCCAACAAGGTGACGGTTCCCACGACCCTGAAACACCACAACATGTAGTAAACCTCCACACCAGAGTTCTAAATCAGAACGAAAACAGCCAACTCTCAGTTTCACTTCAGGATCATTCCAGAATTGGAGAATTTTACGTCCCGCCCATAAAATTTCAAATACAAATACTAAAACATGCAGTTGTTGCGTAAATGTGCTTGTCCTGAGACTAAAATACCAAATAAATCAAAGTATTTATATGCATGTGAGTCTTTGCATTATGCTAAAGTAGTCAAAATAATGATTTGGCTTGTAATGCATCTGTTTTAGTTCTCTTTGATTAACCCTCGTGTCGTCCTGCAGGTCAAAATTGACCCGTTTTAAAGCTTGAAAATGTGGAAAAAAATATTTTCACTGTGAAACTTCTGATGTCCACATTTTCAACATTTTTGGGAAATTTTTGAACATTTTTTGATGGAAAAATAAATATTAAAAATATTTCTTTAAGTACATTCACAAAAAAAATCTACCAAAATCCAGCTGGATTTTGGTTGATTTTTATGTGAATGTTCTTAAAGAAAATATTAGAAGTTTTACTGATATACATGTAATCATTTTCGATATTTTTAGGATATTTTTTGCAAGATATTCACTAATTTTTTGTAAATATTTAGAAGAATTTTCTTGCAACATTTGAGGGATTTTTTTAAATAAAACTTTTAAGGGAAACTTTTAAGGAACTATTGGAATTTTCTTCTTTGCAAATTTTTGGCAAATTTCGGGAATTTTTTTGCAGAATTTTTGTATTTTTTTCAGACAAGGAAACAGTATTTGTTGGTGCCTGTAAATGAGGACAACAGGAGGGTTAAATTGCTTCCTTAAAACTATATAAATCCAGAATATAAAAACATTAACTCAGACTGACATGAACCTATATAATTCCAACATTTTTCGACAGCTGAAGCACTGCTGGGTTTCTTTCAGTGCTTGTTTTTGTCCTGAACTGTAATCTGCTCTCCTCTCCTCAGGTGGTCTACAACGTGGGCCTCTGCATCTGCTTGTATGACATCACTAAACTGGAGGACTCCTATATATTCCCAGGGGATGGCGCCTCCCACACTAAAGGTATGAAGATGATGAGGAAATAATTGAGTCTTCATGAAATTATCCTGTACTCTGTATATTCTACAGTATAACCTGATTGCAGCCCTTGTTTATTAGTTTTTTTATGATGATTACCACAATCAATTCACCTCTTTATTATTGGAGTAATTCTTCTCACTTACCATGTCTTTCTTTTTCTTGTGTTTCATATTGATCATTGTGATGAATACAGGAAGGAAAAATAGTGGCTTTTAGGTCTGACAGAAGTGTATCCCTCGAAGCTTACCCTTCCAAGCTGAAGGACTGTCATATAGGTGTATTGTCATGAACCAAAGTTTACACACACTTGAAAAGACCATGCATATCACAGCAGTCTTAAGTTTCCAATAATACACCTTTCACTCAGAATTTTCTATGATGGAATCATTGAAACCCATTTGTCTTCGTCACAGAGAAACAATCATGCATTTTGGTTCTTTCATAGATTTATTATGGGTCTTCTGGAAATATTACAAAATCTGCTGGGTCAAAAAATATACATAGAGAAACTTGAATTATCATTTATATCAATTTAGAAAGCTGTATTACCAAGAAAAGTGCTTAGTAATAAAAGTAAAAAAATAAAAGCGCTGAGTAATGTTGCATTCAGACATACGTATGGCGATCGTCACATAACTCTGCCATGTTCCTTGGTGGAGTAATGAACTTTTCATAGTTGCATTGGCCTCTTAACTTTTCATGACTGATAACAACTGGCTACAGCTGGTGTCTCCTCCAAGTTGAATAGGACTCATTTGATGAACTCATTGGACTCTGCTACAAACATTACAATGAAAAAGTCTGAATAGCTCATGAAAGATCTGAAAAAGCTAATCATGAACTTAAACAAGTCAGAAAAATTGCTTTGAGCCATTTCAAAGCAGCTACAGATCCCAAAGTCAGCCATGAAAACAACAGTTTGTAGGTATGAAGTCCAGGGCAGAGTTGTGTCGCTGCCTGCAGGAATGTTCTGTGGTCAAATAAAAACTGAGCTTTTTGGTCACGATGTCTAGAAATATGTTTGGAGGAGAGAAGGTGAGGCTCTTAATCCCAAGAACACCAAACCTACCGTTAAGCATGGTGGTGGTAGTATCATGCAAATGGAAGAGTGAAGAAAGACATTAACTTTGGTCTTTGTGTCAGTTCATTTTAGGTATGTCGTCTTTCACCCTTTCCTCGATGAGATCCTCATCGGCAAGATCAAGTACTGCAGTCAGGAGGGAGTTCATGGTAACTTCTGTTTTACTCTTTCAGCATGTCATCTCCACAGATGTGTTTGCACATTTTTCCCACACTGCTGTTAACTTTAAAGCCTAACAGAGGCCCTGAAGCAATAGGTTTTGTATTTGTCCTGATCCTTATGAACCGTGGGGAGCAAGAAATACTTATCTATTGCTCATTAAAATGCTGATCTCTGATAGGATCCAGCTGCAGCTGTTCTTCCTGCTGTGATGGTGAAGCTGTGGCTCAATATCTGGTTATTGTTCAGACTTCAGCTGCTGTGGTTCATATGAATCAGAAACAATATAAAGTTTTGTAAATTTAGTATAGCAAAGACAACTATTGTGAGGTAGCACAATTCATTTCCCATATTTTGGTCCTCAAGTAATGAGATTGAGCCTTTTCGTGTTGATGCTTCAATAAATCAGCGCTGCTACTACTGTCTACACATGTTTAATTTGCTGCAAATATTTAGACGAGTCAAGTCTGGCCCATGATGGAAAGTTATTTTTAAAAACTTGCTTTCATTTTGTATTAGAGTTTGTCAGAAATGCAGATTTCAGAAGTTTGTCATGTAGATATGTTAGTCTTTTTAACATGAATTTATTTTCTTCTGTTTAATCACAGGTGCCTAGAAAACTTTAACACAGTTTACATTTGACCTGAAGTCTCACAAACAGCTACTTTCTCTGCACCAGTTGATAAAGTGTTACCTTTATAAACGCTGTGATCTTTCTCCTTCACAGTGACAATGGGCTTCTTTGACGACATCCTCATTCCTCCAGAGTCACTCCAACAGCCTGCAAAGTTGTATCCTGGCCTAAAGCGTTCTTACAAATGAAATTAAGTGTTGTGATTATATCCCATAACGTCATAACATTTGCTTGACATATTCCTGGAAATGTTTTGACCCTGGAGTTGATGGTTTAAATTTAGTCTTCCTTAGCTGCAGCACCAGTGATGAAGCAGAGCAAGTTTGGCTCTGGGAGTATGAAACAGATGAGGGAGCTCATGACCTCTACATGGACCAAGGAGAGGAGATCCGTTTTCGGGTGACAGATGAAGTCTTTGTGGATACTTCGCCAACAGGTCCTGCCACCGCAACGCCTGATACGCCGGCACAACCGGGACAGTCGACAGCACCGCCAGCAGAAGACGCTGGAGAGAAGAAAGAGGCGCCATACACTTTGATTGTAAGAAGGCACCTCTGGCCACAACTGTTTTTTGCTGCTTGATACAAAAACAAAACGTTTCTCCTTTTCCGAGAGAAATCAGTGTTATAATTTACTCCTATTTAAGGTGGAGTTTATTATATGACTGAGTGAGGAAAAGGAGAGAAAGAGTCAAAAGGTTGCAAAAAGAAATCCAATATTGATCAAGCCTGACTGATATTAGCTAGTTACAGACATAATAGTGTTGGAACATTTTAACAAATGCATAACAATGAAATTGCAGAACGTTAGTGCCAGAATGTTTATTTTTAAAATGCACATAGCAGTATTCCAAAACTGATGTGAGGAATCCTCAACAAAATGCTGTGTGTGTGTCTTTTACAGGGATGGATCATGTGATGAATGAATGATGAGAGTCCAGTAACTTTCAGGCCAGAAACTATATTCTTGCAGAGCAGGGTTATAAAAAATGTATGTTGCGGCAAAACAAATATGATAACTGAGCTTTTTTGCCCCTCTAGTTCTCTGCTGCCTTGAAGAAAACATTGCTTGTTAAAGGAGCTCTATGAGTCCAGCTGCAAATAAATTCATTGTAGTATTGTTTTTCTTAACCCTTTGATGCACAATGTGGGTCAAAAGTGACCCTTATTCAATGGAAACTGGATATTTCCTGACCCACACTGTGCATCAAAGGGTTAAATGTCATTCTGGGTTGTTATTCTGGGGTTCAGCAGATTTGTAGATGTGTCCTGAGACTAAACCAAGACAAGAGTCAGATATTCATGTTCACTGTGGATTTGCAGTGACTTTAAAGACTTCTGTGATGAAGATCAAGTGTTTTTTTTAACTGTCTCTACATACACATGTAGTGTTTTATATTCTGGAGACATATCATGAGTGAAATAAGTCGTCAACGCCATGGTTGAGTAATTCCAGCTTAGACCTGCGGTGTACTAATGACAGTCTCAAAAACAAATATCCAGACTTCCAGGATATTTTACATACCAAAATTAAGGAACCAAAACTGTTATTTTGGTGTATTATATAACTCCATTACCCTTGACACTAGAAACACAGTTCCTAAACTAAATGTTAAGGAGATGTGTGCTATGAGTCTTAGTGCTAATATGTGTAATTATTGATTTCTTACTAATATTTTCAGACTCAACTTTTACCGAACATACTCAACTTTAAAGGCTTTCTGTTCATTAGTACACCCACCGACCCAATTAAAAGACTTACAATATTCTCAAGGCTGAAATTTTTTGATGTACGCCTTTAAATTCACTAAATATGTTAAAACTGGGAGGTATGTGCCCTGAAAGTGAAGGCTTTACAGCTTTTTGGAGATGTTAGCAGTGTGTCATGTGACCAGCTCGAGTGTAGTCCGGTTGTTTTTTGAGTAAAACATGTCTAACCTTCTACAAAATGCACAAATTAGTCTCCACAAGCACATAATTAATGTTAAAATGTAGCCATAAGGGTCTTCTGTTTAACATTGTTAAAGTCTAACGCAAATAAGCTTTAATTTCTCTATAAGCCTTAATTAATAGAAAACTCACAGTTAAACTCTAATTTATTGAAATGGGAGCTGCAGGCTGACTTTCACTACAGAGTCTCAATTCTTCAGCTTCCAATATCTTCCTTAATGTTTGCAATGTGTGGAAACAGGCTGTATGTTATAATGCTCAGCAGCTCAAACTCTGACTATAAATACTAAAATCACAACAAACTGCTGTATTCTCAATGTAAACACTTATTAATCAACAGAATGTGAAGTTGTCATCATCCATAATGGTTCCTGACTATAGCTCAACAGTACAGTTATCAACTCTATGGCAACATTTCCAGACAGGAACAAAATTGTGTGAACAGGTGTGTGGTATTTGTGCTTTGTGAGTGCCTTTACAATGCTGAGTTTAACTGCCGTTGAGGGTCAGAAAACTACAAAGTTGAGGCGTTTTCTGTTGTTCAAAACTTCATGTTTGGCTACATCAAATTTTCTCAACAGTAGTTAAACACAATTTTTATTTTGTTTGACTTGTCGTCTTGTGTTACTTCCTCAATTGATGCATTTCATGTGACTAAAACAGATCAGATCCTCAGTATGAACGTGCTGTAGCACTCGCAACTGTACGACCACAAGATTAATATGGAGAACGAAAACACTGCTGTGATGAGAAACTTGTTGCTCAGTTGGTAGAAGGGTTACCCTGTCATTGTAAGGTTGCAGATTAAACAGTTTAATTAATTGTTCCTTGTATCATTTCTGATAAGTCCGCAGCAGTGGATTTATAGTGGGATCGCAATCATGTGATCATCAGCAGGCAGCTGATGTAGCGTTCACTTGTTGTCATGGTTACAGTGATGCCGTGCTGTGATGTAGAAAAAAATAACTTCAAGTCCATCCTGACGGTGACGGTTTGCGTTTTCGTTTCAGGGGACCATCTGTGAACCAGGGCTGGGGCTGCTGTCATGGTGGAACAGTTAGCACCGAAGAGGAGAATATCTGATGGTTATGAACAGATCGTCCATCCCAGCAGCTCTGAAACATGACGGACGGTCGACAGAAGACACTGTCGTTGGGTACAGAAGTCAAGACTCTAAGTCAAGCTGTGATATGAACCAAGAGACTCGGTGTACAAATGACTGATATCAACTCTGTCCCAGTGGTGCTGATTGTATTAGCTGGACTCTAAACATACCAGCTTCATGTTTCCATGAAAACTACAAAGACGTCTTTGATTATTTGAATGGTAATATCATCACCGCTTTAACCAGATTTACACTCGTCAAAAAAATGTAACTTACTGGTTGAAAATAGGTGCTGTATGAGGTTGGGTTGTCAGAGATTCATATATGTGATGCCTTTTTTGTTTTAAGGTGAGAAATGAGGCTGAAGGACATTTTTGTTGATTTAAATAGATGTGTGGCTGAGATGTCATCACAGCAAGATCCAAATAATACCAACACTGAAACAATATAAAGAAAATGCTCCTACCTATTTTCTTGTTCACGTATCATTTGGTTATTTATTGGGTTTGTATTTAGTTTTTTTTCAGTTGTATTCCAGTAAAAAGGCGTATCACCAGAATGAGTGGTTTGTGTGATTATAGAAAGTATATCCCAAAGGATTAGTGAGCAGCCTTTAAATCCCGCAGTCTGAGGGGCATTGAAGGACAAAGTCCTACATGTTTATAACAGATCTGCCCTCTGCTTAATGTCGGTCGCTGTTGGTTTGAATCTCACACACATTCTTGTGTTTATTTTGCAATCAGAAATCCAGCGGGCTGTTTCATGTGACAAGTCAGTTGTCATTTCGGTTGTCTGTTGTGAAACTAGGACAGACATTTGATTTATCAGCAGAAATAGACTGGCTGCATGTGACTTGCACTAGAATTGTAGAACTGCAGACATGCAGCTTCCAGGAAATGTAGCTCAAGAGAAGGATGAATGTACTAATAGTATACAACACAAGTAAATAAACCCCTGTGCAATTACATTTAAATGTCAGGGTCAATATATAACTGAGGGACTTATGAAGTCTATGGGATATATCTTAAATACATTTTTTATTAAATGTAAAAAAAAATCCTGCTTATGTTCATTGTGATCATGTCTTCACAAATCCCATAGTTATTTATTATGGAAACAATCACTTATTAATAAAATATGACTGGATATCACTAAAATGTAATATAGTTGACATTTTTGCTGTTTTCAGGTATAAAATCAACATGACCGCCTATAACCAAACACCACATGGCATTTTTACAGAAAGATTCTTCTAGGTATTTTATGTACAACTGAATAAAATTGAAATTGAAAGTTATTCATAAAGATATTGTAGTAAACCTGTTGACATGCCATAAATCCACACTTGACTCACACACTACTTTATATTAAATAACTCAGAAAGCCTTGGAGTCTTGCCAGTCTTTTCTTCAGGAGGAAATGACATCATGTGGAGCAGGTCATGTGATCTGGAATTAACACACTTCCTTGAGAGGTGTTTTTGTAACGGGGAACTTAGTTGAAAGAGATACAATTAGTTATTTTCCATATAAAATTTGACATGTTGCCAAAAAAGAAATATCTGTCATGATTATCTCAATAAAAAGAACACAATCAAAACTATTTTTGAATAAACTCATTTTGTTATCGTTTAGCGGTTTTGGACGGTTATTTAGTTGACGTTTTAGTGATATCCAGTAATTTTTTATTAAGAAGTGATTGTTTTCATAATAAATAATTATGGAATTTGTAAAGACAGGATCATAATGAACATAGCAAACATCATTTTTTAAAATTTTTAATAAAAATGTATGCAAGATATATCCCATGGACTTCAAAAGTCCCTCAATTATATATCGACCCACCTATTGTTTAACTTAGAAGTGATGCAAACACTGCAAGGTGATGAAATGTCTAATTATTTGGGTTTGAAGTAATACTGCACTGCTGCTGCACACTGTAGAAACATGCGAGTGTTTTCATTAACGTGTGATGAAATAATGCAGCATTCAGGAACAAAACAGGGGCATAACGTGAACCAAAGGCACATGAGGGATGCTATGATCATCACACTGAGCTCACTGTTCCCTCTGCAGATAGAATGAAGGCAGTCATTGTGTTACTAGCTTTGTGGGGACCTTTAACCTTTTTCTAACCCAATTACTGCAGCTGAGAATTTAACCCTCAAACAGCTGCTTGAACATTAGGGATCAGGATTTTTTTTAATTTTTTTTTTTTTAAATTTTTTTGGCGCTGTGACACACACACACACACACACACACGGACACACACACACACACACACACACACACACTACAGAGTCACATCACGCCATCGGAATCTCCGCCAGCTGCGCAGACTCAGCACCCCCCCCCCCCCCCCCCACTCCGTCACATCGGGGTCTGTCCGTCGGTTCTGCGCGGATTTAGTCGACTTATTTCATTCCTCGTTATATAATAACACGGCGGCTTCAAACACACACTCAGCGACACACGGTGACCGTCCTCAACCCGCGACCCGATGCTGTAAGTAACATTTCTGTGAAGAATACGTGCATGTGTGTGAGTGAGTGGCTGCAGGAGGGGAGTGTGTCACAGAGGCTTTTGTTTTGGGTCGGGACGGGAATATGTAGATGTATGTTCTCTGCACGCCTGCAATGAAAACAGCAGAGATTGGATGTATTTATGTGTGGCTGTGAGGAGGATGGATGGACGCGTCCATCATGTGTGACCTGTCACTCTTGCTTTTGTCCAAGTTGTATTCTGGGAGCGTCTTCCTGAGCTTTTCATTCAGTTTTGCGGAATTGCAGAGATTTTTAGAGACATTTATTCGCTGTGTATTATTTGCGAAAATGTAAACAATGCATAGAAGCGCAGAGAAGCAAAATATGATAATTTTTTTCCTCAGTGAGGTTCTGATAGGGAAGTGAAGTGAGATTATTTGCATCGAAGACTCCTTAAACTCCACACACACACACACACACACACACACACACACACACACACACACACGTATTAGTCATGCTTCCCCTCATAATGATGGCACAGAGAACAAATTGTCTCCGATCATGACCTTCTCATGAAGGCTTTTGCGCATCCACGTTGTCCTACAGCTGCCTGTGTATAAAAGTAAAAAAAAAAAAAAATCAAAAACAAAACTGAGGCATGTTTCTGTCCAATCACAGCTTCTCATTTTTATAAACATTATCAATCATCAGAAATGTGTCCAGAGTATTTCTGCATATCTGATTGTGACGCTGTTTTAGCACTATCTGTCGTGTAGTGGTCACTGTTAGATTATGGGATGTAATTGTTCATTTGGGAACGGAGGGGACTGACGTCACGAACGCACCACTGGAGTTCTGCAGCTGTTCTACGTCACGCCGCGTGCCTGCGTCATCACACTCAGAGGAGTGGGCGTCAAGATACGTGTCCTCCACGTCCACATACATATATGTCATATATGCGGACTGTGATGGTGTTTTTTTTTTTCTGGAATAAAATCACCGATAAGAGAAACGTCAGATGCAGATCAATAAATCATTCTAATTCATAAATATCACCATGTGGAGAACCCAGAAGAACAGAAAGTGAAGGTCACCTGACCAAACAGCACGTGAATAATGATAGTGATGGAAGCAGCATACCCTCTAACCCCAATATGTGTTAAAACATAAAGCATAAATCCCTGCTGTAATCCACTGAGCAGGAATGCAGTGCAATGAAAATTTAATCTCCATATTTATTGCTATGCGTCAGGTTGCTTCGGAGATAAATAATTTACTAAAACCATACAGACCCGGGAAGTGGAATGCTCTCTGATCGTCTTGCCTTGAATTTTTGTCCTATGACCACAAACGTTTATTACAGCAACTAGAACGTTCTATTGGCATTAACCCTCCTGTTGTCCTCATTTACGGGCACCAAAAAATATTGAAAAAAATGGAAAAATTCAGCAAAAAAAAATTCCTCAAATTCCTGAAAATTTGCAAAACCTTCAGGAAGAAAATTCCAATAATTCCTTAAAAGTTTTCCTTAAAAGTTTTATTTTTTTTAAAAAAATCCCTCAAATTTGGCAGGAAAATTCTTGTAAATATTTTCAAAAAAATTAGTAAAAATCTTCCAAAAAAGTCATAAAAATATCCAAAGTGATTACATATATATCAGTAAAACTTCTAATATTTTCTTTGAGAACAGTCACAAAAAAATCAACCAAAATCCAGTGAATTTCGTTGGATTTTGGTTGATTTTTTTGTGAATGTTCTTAAGAAGTATTTTGAACATTTCTTTTTTTCCTCCAAAAAATGTTCAAAAATTTAGCAAAAATGTTGAAAATGTGGACATCAGAAGATTCACTGTGAAAATATATATTTTTCTTCCACATTTTCAAACGTTAAATTGGAAGTTTAGAAGTTTTAATGATATATATGTAATCACTTTAGATATTTTTAGGATTTTTTTTGAAGATTTTTACTCATTTTTTGAAAATATTTACAAGAATTTTCTTGCCAATTTTTTTTTTTTTTTTTTTTTAAATGAAACTTCTAAGGGAAACTTTTAAGGAATTATTGGAATTTTCTTCCTGAAGGTTTTGTACATTTTCCGGAATTTGGGGAATTTTTGGCTGAATTTTTGGCTGAATTTTTGGATTTTTTTAAGACAAGGAAACAATATTTTTTGTTGCCCGTAAATGCAGGATGTATTATGAATAGCTCTGTTTGCATCCTTGACAGCTCATTTCAGAAAAACTGACTTGACAAAGTAAAGTGTTTAAGTTGAGAGGGAAATGTGCCGACAATATTTTTTGGTGCCCATAAATGAGGACAACCGGAGGGTTAAGATGTGTCCAAAAAATGCTGCTTGCCGTAATTGGTGCTATGTAAAATAAAATTGAAAATGTGGCATCTAATGAAATGCACTGGAAAAGAACAAAAAAGATTTTCTCTTCATGGTTGTCTAAAACGTTTGTGGTTTTGGATTTGAATAGGCTTTTTGTGGGCTGAATGCTCCTCTCTCCATCCCTCTCTCTGCCACAAGGTCTCACCATGACAGCTCCTTGATCTGTTTGTTGTGCCGCTGTGGTCTTTCCCCTCACAGAAAGTCCTCTTGACAGACTCGAGGAGACAGCGCTGACCTGGATAACTGCTGAGAACTGCTGTCCCACACTGAGGCAGGTCTCTCAGAGCAGACAGACTGTGGTGTCAGCAGACCTGCAGCAGCAAGTGGCACCCACATCATCCTCCTCCTCAGTCGTCCTCCTCTTCATCACATCTGGCATGGCGGACCCCAGCCTCAGGTCGCCCTCTGGGACCCCGCTGCGCTCCCCCAGCTCCTCTCTCACCCTGTCCTTTCCCTTCCTGAGAGAGGGGAGCCGGGTATGGGAGGACGGGAAGGAGAAGCCGCTGCCTCGGGACCTTCCCAGCCCGCTGCCGACCAAACGCACCCGCACCTACTCTGCGTAAGTAAGGTCACTGTATTTACCCCATACTGACAGGTGGAAAGAAGATATTTACTCAGTAAGAGCAATGCTGATGGACCTGCATCTTACAAAGTTTCCATTTCATGTTATTTTAATAATCGTTGTTTTCGAATCAGGCTGACTCTATATACAAAAAACCACAACAGCGCCTTCATATACTGAGGAAACAGGACTTTTAATGTCAGCAGAGACATGTTAACGCTGGTTTACACCTCACTCATTGAATCCATCCTCACATTCAACGTCTCATCTTGATATGGCTCCCTCTCCAATAAACACAAAACTATCTATCTGTCTTTCTGTCTGTCTGTCTGTCTGTCTGTCTGTCTATCTATCTATCTATCTAGCTAGCTAGCTAAACACAGATAATAACACAATAACAATAATATGACTTTTACATGCAGCAGAGTCATTTTCAGCTGTTGTATTGTAGCTTTGCATGGTAAAGGTTTTTAATACCATAATAACCTGCTGTATCAAGGCTGTATTGCAAACATATCACTGGAAAATGTGCAGCAGAGTAGTGTTTTCATCTCTTCTGCTATTATGACATTATGAGGCAGTATGTAGGAGTTGATTTGAACAGCACTTAATCTTGCTTTGTTCCATGTTTTCTCTCTCAAAAATAAAACAAATGCTGTTCTGACCTGCTCTTTCTACTAGCATTAAGTAGTGTTTATTTGTGACATGAGTGGTTTAAATGTCGTCCTCTGTCTGCCTGCAGGACGGTTCGCGCTCACTCAGGTCCAGTTTTTAAGGGCGTATGTAAGAACTTCTCCAGGTCACAAGGTCACGGCTTCATCCGACCTTCCCACGGCGGCGACGACATCTTTGTTCACATCTCAGAGTGAGTGGCAAAAACACTGAACATAGCACCAGACAACATGTGGCATTAGCTGGATACAAATAGCAACACAAACTCACTACAGATCTGTCACCTTAGAGGACAATAGAAGGATGCTGGGAACTAAAAAACGTAATTTTTTCATGAAAATAGCTTTCCTGTGTTTCCTGCAACGAGTAAACATGCACTCAGCATATAGTAGCTTGTCTTTAGACCTTTTTATTTTGTGCATAAAATGTTATTACAGCAAAATGCAGATTTGTGAAATATCTATAGACAGATCATGCAGAATGATCCAGCTTTCCTGCAACCAAATATCTACATCACGAGTCAAGCATTTCTCTTCTCTCAAATGTTTTTATGTTTGCTTTAGTAGTGGGACAAGATTATAAAAAACTTAATTAATTAGAGGCTTTGTAATTAATTGCATCTTTGCTAAATAACAATATTTGACACAATAAGCAACATTTTTATCTATCTATCTGTCTGTCTGTCTGTCTGTCTGTCTGTCTGTCTGTCTGTCTGTCTATCTATCTATCTATCTATCTATCTATCTATCTATCTATCTATCTATCTATCTATCTATCTATCTATCTATCTATCTATCTATCTATCTATCTATTGAGCTCTCATTGCCACTGTACTTTTTTTTTTTACTGTGGTTTTATAATTTGGTTGAATTTAACAACATATAAAGGAAAACCGACAGTTTGCTTTTACTATTAACCATTGTTCAGTTTGTGGAAAGTTTAAATGTAGATTTGTTATAAATCATGAGGAAAAAAACGCTGCTTCACATCATCTCATAAGTTTTAAGTCACTACCTACGCAACGCATTTTTGCAACATGAAAATAAACTAAAACAAATGCTCTATTGATAATATTTTTTAATTTGTGATGGCATCTCCTTTTTGTTTCTTTTCTGTTCCAGCATTGAGGGGGAGTACGTCCCAGTTGAGGGCGATGAGGTCACGTACAAAGTGTCCCGGGTCCCGCCCAAGAACCTAAAGGTGCAGGCGGTGGAGGTGAAGATCACACATCTGAACCCGGGCACGAAACACGAGACCTGGTCCGGGCAGATCATCAGCTCATAGGGCCGTGAGCTCCAGGCCTGGTGGGACGCGGCGGTCAGGGTTGGATGGGGTGGTGGTAAATGTGCTGAGGAACTTACTTAACTGTGCTCCAACTCTTTATTTAAAACACGTTTTACCTACACAGCAAAGCGCCCAGTGTTACAAAGAGGTAAAGTTATCGTTGGCTGATGAATTTGCTGTGCATGTGAAACTCACCCTTTATTCGTTGTTACAAGAAAGTTACATTTGCTTTTTTTTAAAAATTGTTTTTGTCAAATCTGAGATGGGATTGTAATCGTGATGAATGAGGGATTTAAATTTCTTAAGTGGGATGTGATCATGGGCCTGTTTTTTTCACTAAGTGTAAGGGACGAAACGTGAAAATCTGATGCACAACTGTGGTGCAGATCTGCAAACTGTGCCGTGACTTTTGAGGGTTTGTGCGCGGAGAGACGGCGACAAAGAGCGGAATTCAGTTTCACTTCCCCTCTTATCGACTGTTATTCAGTTGTTTACAGCGCCAAAGTTTCCAGGATCACATGCTGGGTGCAAATGTGGGTCAGATGACTTACCACGCCCCGGCAGTGTTTTTATATCAAGATAGACGAGATACTGGATCTAAAAGAAAGTAGTTGAGGAAGGTGAGGTTGAAGAGGCTTGAGAGAAAGAAAGATGAAACGACAAGTTGACAGTATTAACCCTCATGTCGTCCTGCGGGTCAAAATTGACCCGTTTTAAAGTTTGAAAATGTGGAAAAAAAATATATTTTCACAGTGAAACTTCTGATGTCCACATTTTCAACATTTTGGGGAAATCTTTAAATATTTTTTGGTGGAAAAAAAGAAATGTCCAAAATGTTTCTTAAGAACATTCACATAAAAAATCAACCAAAATCCAGCGAAATTCGCTGGATTTTGGTTGATTTTTATGTGAATGTTCTTAAAGAAAATATCAGAAGTTTTACTGATATATATGTAATCACTTTAGATATTTTTAGGATATTTTTGGAAGATTTTTACTCATTTTTTGAAAATATTTACAAGAATTTTCTTGCCAAATTTGGGGGATTTTTTTAAAATAAAAATTTAAGGGAAACTTTTAAGGAATTACTAGAATTTTCTTCCTGAAGGTTTTGCAAATTTTCTGAAATTTGGGGAATTTTTTCCTGAATTTTTGGATTTTTTAAGACAAGGAAACAATATTTTTTGTTGCCCATAAATGAGGACAACAGGAGGGTTAAGAGCAGTGATAGTTTTTCAATTAGAAATTAAACAGTAATCAAAAACGCAGGATGTATTATGAATAGCTCTGTTTGCATCCTTGACAGCTTATTTCAGAAAAACTGACTTGACAAAGTAAAGTGTTTAAATTGAGAGGGAAATGTGCCAACATTTGGAAGGAAATTCGGGAATTCAGTCAGTCAAAAAGGTTAAAAATATGTTAGTTTTCCTTAAAAATGGTAAGTTTTTGTTGTGCTGTCTTGTTTTTGGTTATTTATTTCAGTTATTTATTTGTTGGTTCGTTCATGCGTGTGTGTATGAGAAAGCGTGTGTGTGTTTCCTCAGATTACAGACCATATTTTGGATTACACAGTTTAAACTTGCACTTGAGAAAGCTGAATTTCAACCTACTATGAAAACTGCCACAGTAATTTCTGTTTTCAAGGGTCTGGAGCCATGGACTGCTTTAAAACCAATTTCTAAGTCTCTTTTTCTATTATTATAAAACCTGTATCTGTGTATGACATATCAAGTGTGGTCATTGTGATGGTGAACTACATGACTACATAGTTGGTACCAATAGAGCTCGTTATTGTCACATTGTCGTTTGTTGTTATTCAGGTTAAATGCTGTACTGTATGTATTTTTCTATTCTGTGTTCCATAGAGTCTCTATGCATCTTGTCTATCTGTCAGTGTCACTGCCTGTAATTGTTCGAAAATAGCTTTTCTTTTCTTTTTTTTTTTGTCACATCAAAGGGCACTTTTAGTCGACTTTCTGTGGATGAGCCACTGTGGTGGTGGTGATCCCCATGATTATGTCTACAGAGCCTTGAAACAACATTAAAGCATTTTATGATTCACAAGTGTGGTGGAAGATGTGTTTCTTTAACTGAATGTAGAAGTGAGAGTTGAACTGAAGGAGGAAGAGGAAGGTTGGGAAGACGGTCAACCGGTCATGAGAGAGAGAGAGAGAGAGAGAGACGCCCAGATTTTTGGAGCATTCATCCATCCATTATCTATACACTGCTTAATCCTCATTAGGGTCACTGGGGGCTGGAGTCTATCCCAGCTGACTGAAGGTGAAGGCAGGGGACACCCTGGACAGGTCACCAGTCTGTCACAGGGCTACATATAGAGACAAACAAACACTCACATTCACACCTACAGATAATTTAGAATCATCAGTTAACCTCAGCATGTTTTTGGACTGTGGAAGGAAGCCAGAGAACCTGGAGAAAACCCACACATGCACAGGGAGAACATGCAAACTCCATGTAGAAAGATCCAAAGCCGAGACCCGATCTTCTAGCCGTGAGGCAACAGTGTTAACGGCCAAGCCACTGTGCAGCCCTTTGAAGCATTCAGTGCTTGTCAAATCGCATTTTGACCATGCGGACCCCAGGGGTATATGATTTGTCATATTATTATTATTATTGTTTTTTTTGTCATATTTCTGTAAGTTGAATTTTTCTGTCTCTTTAGGTAGTTGTCACCCACATAGTTTCCACCACATACATCAAAGCTTATTTGATTCCAACCAGGTTTGTGGTGTAGATATAAAAAAATCCTTTGGGGTCCATGTGGACCCCAGCCAGACAGTGCATCTATTATTTATGTATGTTTGTGTTATGTTGCTCTTGTGATGACTGCTTCAGTTGCATTGTGTTTCATTTCAGTTCACTCGGGGGATATCCTGTGGATTCTGTGGATCCTGTGGGTTGCAGGGTGGATCCTACCTAGACCAGGCTGATCCTGGACCATCCCACAGATGCTCCATCAGATGTGGATGTGGGGAGTGTGGAACCCAGGTGAACAGCTTAGCTCTGTCGTGTTCCTCAGACCACTCCTGAGCTGTTTGAGTTTGTCCTGCTGAGGGAGGCAGCTGGCATCAAGGACTGCTGTTGCCATGGAGACTAGAGGGTTGTTTGTCCTGCAGTGTTTAGGTGGTGGTACATGTCAAACATCCACATGAACGTCAAGGTTTCCCAGCAGAACGTTGCATTAGAACAAGATGATGGATGTTGTTCTCTTCAGCTGTCAGTGGTCAGAATGTTGTGGCTGATCGGTGGATCTGTCTGCCTTTACTCTGACATCCAGAGTTATACAAAAGTGTAGTATGTGTGCAGTGCAGAAGAGATTTACTTTATTGGATGCAGTTTTAGTGGTTCCATCAGAGAAAATCATATCCATATACAGATTTTTATTAATTCCAGGGCTGGTTCAGTAAAGATTATAATAATAACTACATCAGATAATTCTTGGTCGCAGTTGGAATTGTGCAGCCTGAGAGATGGTTGAGAAGGTTTGCAGTTCTTGTTTTAGCAAAATATGTTGTAATAGAAAATCTTTATTGTCATTGTACATGAAATTATCTGCAAACCAATAAAGTGCATCAGTCTGAGGTATCTAAAAATAAATAAGTAAAGAAAAATGCTTCTAAAGCCAATAATAAACAGAATATTTTGAGGGAATATTCTAAAAAGGAAAGAAAAGCTCCATTCTCACTCCTCTCAGGATAAACTGTCATTAAAATTGACTTTAAATTTAGCTTCAACACGAGATAAAAACATTTACTTTCATTACTGATGTTGTCAAGTTTTAATAAAGTTCATGCTACTTTTCTAAAATGATGAAAGTGAATAAATTGTATTTCTGTGTTTGATTTCTGTCTTTTCTCCTGTCATCCAGATGTTCAGAGGGAGATGATGCCACATCTGGTCCAGCTGATGGAAGGTCTTGAAGTTCTCTGACTGGCCTCGACTGAAGATGGTCGTCTCACTGGATTTAAGGTTCAGATGCTCAGTAACAAACTCCACCAATGAGCCAACAGGGAAGCTTTAGGTTTATTAAATGTTGCTGTGAAGGTTTCGCTGTTTTTCTTTGTGAATGCAATGAGCTCCAACTGAAACTTGAATTAGAACTTAGAAGTAAATCCTTCCATCTGAAAGGATTTAGTTGCATTAATAACCTCATAACATTCTAATTTTTATTCCAGTCTTAGTTGGAAATAGAATCTCTGTATTGATTCAGGTAAAAACTGAACTTCATAGCATGTTGGAGCAAAACAACCAGATGAAAACTGTGATGGTGTTGGATTGTCAGACCGTAATGTTGCAGCTCAAAGCAGCTTTTCTATCTCAGTTCATTCTGACATTCAGCTATGAATCAACACAGCAGATGGTGATCCATGCTGTGGAAGTCTCACATCTCCTGATTTAATGGAGCTGCTTTACACTTTTTACACTGTTTATTCACCAACACTTTATTTAATAAAAGTCCCATCTAGTTTTTATGAGGAATGTGATGTTTTAATTTCTCTGTGAATAACTGCAGTCTAATGCAACAGCTGGAGTTGTAACATCTGTCCTGATATTGATCATGAAGTATTGATCAGAATACTTATGGTTAGCAGTCATCCCTGAAGTTTTACATTAAAATCTTTACTTGTGTTGTGAACTTTGGTAAGAAGCGGAAACGTTAGCGTTGCCATGGATACATGAGTGTTAAATTCTGTTTATGTTTTTATTTTGGGAAATGCAGTCCAGTTCCAGAATGTGGAGTAATTTAGTCTCACAATCACAGACAAAAGTCGGGTTATTGTTGTTTATCAGCACAATACAAAAAGATTAATGTTAGAAATATTCCAGTTAAGACTCTAGAATATCATGATTTATGTAAATTTACCTCAATAATATGAATGTTCAGGTTAAGATTGTACAGTGATATGTATTATGTAAGTTTAGCTGATTAAAGTTTATGACTCTGCACTAAAATATTATTTAAATTGACATCATTATTATAATATTTAGGGTCAGACCCTACAGTATTGAGATTAAGAAATTAAATATTCTATAAAATATAAATACACTGAACCATTTGGATATATTTAAGTGAGACTCTACAATATTATTTGACACAAATCTATCTAAATCAAAATTTTAATCATTTTTACTGCAAACATTTACTGATTTAAATATTAAAATCACTCCTTTCTAATCCTCTGCTGTACGTTCAAACCTGAGGCCTTAAATAGAAACACACAAGTATCTGATTGAAGGAACTTCTGCAGAGTCCTGGTTCCAGAACATGATGATAGAATTATAGACAAACTTTAACAAAAGCTGCCTGAGAGTTTACAGGTTTTTATGTTAATTTCTTCACTAATTTAATGAGTTATCAGCAAAAATCAAGTGTTTATTTGATGAACTTCATTTCCTCAAACATCCAGAATTGGAGCTCATATCTTTGGCAGCTGTAAAGTTTCTGCTCCTTCAAAGTTCACAACACAATGAATGAATTCCTAAAACACTCTCAATGCTGGAGAGCGTTTGTGATGCTGAAGCAGTGACCAGTTTTTCTGTTTCTTCTCTGGAGATGCACAATGAGGGACGTCTGCAGAGACTGAGAAAGAGTCTCACCACATCCTGACATGAGGAAAAAGACTTTATTGAAGACTACAATGAGAAAAACGATCAGACAGCAGATGGCTGCATTCAAGGTGAGCTCTGAACATTTGATCTGGAACAGGAATTCAGTAACGGCAGCATGAGCTTCATTTCAGTCTGTAGCTGCTGAATTCATGGATGAATCATCTGGCACTAGAGAGGAAGACCATCAAACATCCACGTCAGCTGATGGAGGTCCTAGAGTCTCACCAAACAAACAACCTACAGAGTGAAGACCTCCAATCTGATCGGACGGCCTCCTATTCAGCCACACGTGTGAACAAATGCCTCTAAGTTGATTTGTTTTCTAAAATAAATCTAGTTTGAGTCCTAATCTATGCCTGTGTGTTTGCTTCTTTACACCGCTGTTAACAGTTTAGGCTGTTAGATTGTTCCAGATAAGACAAGTACAAGATACTTCAGAGCAGTTCTACCACGAGCCTGACAGGAAGAACTCCAACAGCTACTGAATGTTCCTGTGGTTCCCTCAAGGCTACAGGAGGAGTCCTACGAGGACGAGCCGGTCCACCTGATGGCGGCCAGTCGCTGTGGTTCAAAGCCAACACCGACTACATGGACTTCTACTGGACCACACGGAGGCCTTCAAACCGGACCAACAAGTTCAGCGACTCCCCGACTCGTGGGTCTGAGGACGCCGCCGAGCCTCAGCCCAGCCGGCTGCCTGTCTGTGGATGTTTGAGTGCTGAGAGGTTTGTGGATGCATGTGAACGTTCTGTGTTGAAACAGCAGCTTTGGACTCAGTAACGCCGGGAAAAACCAAGAGCTCCTTTATTTGTGACTTCCACTAAAAAACTGATGAAAATAAGTTTGCCAGGGTTCTGACTGATAACAGATTATTAAATAATGAAAATGATCATTTAAATATTCCTTTAAACAATCTTTTTAGGTCTACATTTCCTTTACACTGACTTCTTGGTATATGTACAAGTATTTTGGGTGGAATATACCATTAAGCCCAATGTTCAAGGGTTCTTCTGGGAATATACCATTAAACCAACCTTTTAGGCAAATGTTCCAGGATGTTGGGTAGAATATACCATCAGATCAACCTTTTAGGTCTACATTGGAAGATTTTAGAGTAGAATATTACTCCAAACCATCCTTTAGGTCTACATTTAAGGTGGAATACTCCTTTACACCAAGATTTTTTGGTCTACATTGAAAGATTTTAGGTGAAATATTCCTTTGAACAAACTTTTTGAGTTTATGTTCAAGGATGTTGGGTGGAATATACCATCAGACCAACCTCCAAGGTCTACAGTAGTGATTTTTAGGTGGAATATACCATTAAACTCACCTTTTAGGTCTACATTGGAGGATTTTAGGTGGAATTTTCTTCCAAACCATCTTTTAGTCTACATTTAAGGATGTTTAGGATGGTATATTCTTCCAAACCAACTTCTCAGGTCTACATTTCAGGTGGAATATTCCTCCATACTGACTTTTTTGGTCTACATTGAAGGATTTTTTCTAAACCACCCTTTGAGGTCTATATTTGAGGTTTTAGGTGGAATATTCCTTTTAACCAGCCCCTCAGGTCTCTTTGAGGATTTTGGATGGAATACTCGGTTAAACCAATATTTTAGGTGCATGTCCAAGGATTTTTGGTGGAATGTTCCTTTAAGGTGGATGTGTAAGGACCGTGTAGGTGGAATACTTCCTGAAACCAACCTTTTAGGTCAACAGTCAAAGATTTATGGTGGAATATTCCTTTAAACCAGCCTAAATTTCATGTTTTGATCATTATCAAGTGAGAAACCTCAATCCAGATTCCTCATAATGATGTTTGAGATTTATGCTGCTGTTATTTGTTCAGTCCAGACAAAATGACAGAAATCCACAACTGTAATTTTATTTCAGGACTCGGTTATTAAATGTCAAAACAATCCATGTGACTCTAAAAACTCAACAGCTTTACAAACTCTAAGATTAAACTCTCCACAAGGATCCAAAATAAGTTGGACTTCTACATGAGAGCTTTAATTATTCTTCATCTACTTCCTGAAAAGTTTGGTCAATAAAAAAGACAAAAACTAATATTTTCAGCTGAACTAAAGACAGACTTTGTGATTTTTCTGCTCACATGTTGTGTTGTTGTAAACTTCCTCTTTCAAATAAATACCCACCTAACCCCCTGGAAACCAGTGTTTGTCCTCTTTTTGTGTTGCTCCTCGGCGACCCTAGACAGCTGGGTCCTAATGTTTTTTGAACAACACACCATACTATGATGTTTTTACAATGAGGGTTCTACTATGGAACCAGTTTGACATGTTCAGGTGTTGTTTGTGTGAAAACTCAGAGATTTCAGGTATCAGAAGGTGGTTTTCAACTTTCTTTGTTAACTTTCTGCTTCAACTTTAAATTAAATTTCCTTCACTAACCCAGCCCTCTGGACTTCCAGGAATCTGTGCTCCTATTGGCTGTCCAGGTGGCTGTGTTCCTATTGGCTGTCCAGGTGGCTGCTTGGAGTTATCAGGAACACCTGAGCAGCTCAGTGTCTTCCTGCTTTATTTAGCTGCAGACAAACATTTCCTCTGCTTCTGTTCACCACAGAACCGGGTTTGGCTCCATTTCTTTAGTTTGTTCTTTAGGCGTTGGCTTGCAGCTTCCAGCAGTAAAATAGGCTTTAATGTGTTTCTTGGTGTGTTTTAGGGCTTTGTACTGGATAGTTGTCTTGGTAAATGTTGCTCTTTAGCCACAGTTACCACATGGTGCTAATGTGTGCAGTGATTAGTGGATTTGGTGCAGCTGAGTTGTGTCTTTATCTTGGCTGTAGTGAGTCTTCAGAGGTTTTTGGTCAGACACATTCTGTATTCTGGTTTGAGAACCAACGTTGGTTGTCCAGAAGGTAAGAGTTCCTGTCCTGATTCTCTGTTCTCAGAGGTTCTCTGGTAGGCAGCAGGAGACTTTAGCATTTGGGTTGTGCTAGTTTGGTTTTTGTACGGTTTCATTTGGACGACTATCTTGAGGCCCCTCCATGTGGTTTAGTGAGGTTTTCTGGAACAGTTCTACAAAGCAACCTGCAGCAGAAGAGACTTTGAGAGTTTTTAGGAAGTTCTGGAGACCAGACTTTAGAGCAGCAGAAACATTTGTCAGCAGTTTGAGCAGGAGAAGGTGAGCTTCAGAGTAGAAATGAGACAGAAACCTTCTTGACCCGTGTGGTGAGGTCCTGTACAAGAGTTTGAGCAGGTTGTGAAGAGTCTGTAGTTCTTTGGTCTGAAAGTACAAGAAGAGTCGACTCATTAAAGGAGAAAACAGGAGATATTGTTGGTTCTTCTGTCACTCTGCAGTTTCCTTAGACTGAATATCAAGTTTATATTTTAAATGATTTGCCATGTGAGCCCAAGAAGACTTCAATAAACTCCCTCCATCCCCTGGACACAACATATTTTATCACCATGTTAAATTTATTTATTTATTTATTTTTTATATGTTTTTGAGTTTTAATCATGGTTTTAGCATAGGATTTTTTGTCTTTGCTTGTTTAGTTTTGTCATCTGTGTAAAAGGTGCTAAACAAATAAAGTTGAATTGATAAACTGAATAATTGATTAACTCATGATTGTGACAACAGAAGTATTTTCATTGTGATTTAAGGGTTTATTTCATTTTTAAGGTTGGGGTTAAAATCTTGACAGAAAGAGAAGATTAAAGAAATAAACTACATAACAAAAAGCAATTAAATCAAAGTGAAAAAAATTTAATACAATAAAACTTTTTAAAAGTTTTATTATTAAAAAGTTTTTTTAATGTTTAATATTCTTCTTGTTTAATTGTATTTTTTAAATGTGTAATTATTAAAATACAAATATAAAAAATTACAGATAAAATATTTTCGATAATTACACAATTAAAAAATACAATTAAACAAGAAGAATATTAAACATTTAAAAAAATACAATTAAACAAGAAGAATATTAAACATTTAAAAAAATACAAAACATCTAATTAGATTGTTAAATCTTTAAAAAGACAAAACATTTAATTAAAAAAATGTAATGTTTAATTAGAAAATTACATCTTAAAGACAATAAAACTTCAAATAGGAATTAAACAGAAAATACAATGAAGCATTTAAAAAGAAAATTATACATTAAAAGGTGGTAAAACATTTAAAAACAAAAACCTTAAGACTTAATCGAAAAATTAAACATTGGGAAAGAAAAAAAAATTCAAACAAGCCGATAAAATATTGGAAAAAATAATTAAACATTAAAAAGACAAAACATTTCGAAATCAAATCAGACATTAGAAAAGAATAAAAGGTGAGAAAAGAGCAAAACTAAATGTTTAAGAAGAATCAAACTAAAGACAAAACATTTGAAAAGACACCAGTTAGACTTTAGAATATCAAATTACAAATAAATAACAGAAGAGACAATAAAACGATGAAAAAGAGCAAAAACAGATAAAGGTCGTTCAGCGTTTTCTAGTCTGAAATGAAAACATCAAGTTGTTTCTTCAAACATTTCCTCTTTCTATATTCTTGGTTTGATTGTGGACAGATTTACTAAGAACTCATTTCAGAAAACTGCTTTCCAGATAAAATCTACTAGTAGTTGAAGGCATCGATCAAACTAATGTTACCTTCTGATCTCCACAAACTTTACTGTTCAGTGAAGAGAATCAAAGTTTGTTCAGGATTTCTAAAAATCCCACAGGTGAAAGTCTGAGAAGAACTCAGATGGATGGTCTAAATGTGAAATCAAGACTCATGGTCACAAGTTTTAAGGCTTCTGTTAACCAGAAAGTTCAAACTAACAGAGAAGTACTGAGAAACTTTTAAAACTTCAGTCCTCAGACTGTCTGAAGGTTCAAACTAACAGAGAACTACTCAGGAACTTAGAGGATATCAGTCCTTGGACTGTCTAAAGGTTCAAACTAACAGAGAACTACTCAGGCACTTGGAGGATATCAGTCCTTGGACTGTCTGAAAGTTAAATCTAACAGAGAACTACTGTGGGACTTAGAAAATTTCAGCCCTCAGACTGTGTGAAAGCTCAGGTCCTGAGGACTCGGGAGGTGTGGAGGCTTTGGAAAGTCTTGGAACTGAGGGTTCAACCCTCCAGCACAAAGGTTGAAGTCCCACCTCCTGAGAAAAACGGTCGAGTCAAGACTCGAGTTAAAAAAAAACTCGAAAATGACAAAAAATAGATGATAAATGCGCAAAAAAAAGAAGAATTAGTATCTGAGCGAGTAGCTCAGGAGGATAAGAGGATGGACTACCAACTGGAAGGTCGCAGGTTCGAGACCCGCCACCGGCAGTTTTCTTTCTTTGTCTTTGTCAGGATTTTCAAAAACTTTAAGAAGGGTCTGGTCTTGAACCAGCGACCTGCAGCTCCATAGGCAAATCCTTAACTCACTGAGCTACAGATCAGATAAAAAGAAATAATTTCGTCGTCCCTTTGGCATCGTAATTTCCGAAGTGACCACATGGGTGGAGCCAAGGCGGAGTCTGGGTGGAGTCAGGGCGGAGAGTAGGCGGGGATGTGGGTGGCGGCCTCCCCCCTCTACTCCCCCACCTCCCCTCACCGCCCACCACACCGTCCCCCGCCCTGACGAGTTCTTCGAGTCTCCACGAGTTCTTCGAGTCTCGACAGGTTTTCCCGAGTTTCTGGAGTTTCCACCAGGTCGGAGGTAGAACAAGTTGTCATGAAGAGGTGTTGAAGTCGGTCAGGATGGACTGACTTTTTACAGCGACTAGAAGGAAGATGACTAGAAGAGCAGGTCTTTAACCACCATCCATAAAATCCATGGAGTCACTCCAGAGAAATGAAAGAAGGTCAACTTTTATCAACCTCCATCCAGATGTTCAACTTCATATCTTTACTTGGACATTTTTAGCACCACAAACCTTTAGTATCACACTTTATTATCAGTTATTAGGACTTTAATGGAATCCACCAGCAGATTTTGTTTTTGTTGACAAACTTTATTCTTGTCGTTGTGGGACTGCAGTATTTAAAACTGTTCCTTCTATTTGACCTCATGTTTATTAGTTTTAGTGGAGAAAGTTTGAATTGTCAATTAGTCTCTTAAAAACCAAATAATACATTGAATTAGTCAAGAGGTTTTAATTTCTTACTTTGTCATATTTTAGATATGACAAAAAAAAATATAAAAATAAAGCATCTTGAGACAATTTGACCTGTAATTGGCGTTATATAAATAAAATTGAATTAAAATTGTATGTATCTTGTAATGTTGGAGTAATTCAGCCATATATGTTGGAAAACACATTTTCTTTGTCCATTAATCTGTTGATTGTTTTCTCCAGTAATTCATTTCTTGTTTTGGTTTATCAAATGTCAAACCCAAATATATTCATTTTACTGTCATAAAAACCAAAAAGATTTACATCCATGATGCAGGAATCAGGCAGTTTTTCACTTTTTATCTTAGTTTAGTCAGAAAGATAGTTGATAATGTGTGAATTGTTGCAGCTTGTGAGCCGTAAAAGATTTTAATCTTTGGGGCCGAGTGTCAAAAAACATTTAGAAACCAACATCAACAAAACACTCAAAGATTTGAACATCATTTGCATGACAATGTCTAATTAAAGGACATTTATTTCCAATGTAAATGTGTGACATTCATCCTCTGGAGCTTTCTCTTCACATCGTCTTCCACCTGGACTGGTTTGGTCGGGAGCATGTGCAACAAACATTTGAAAAACTGCACTTCAACATCAATGAATGACACTGAAGTTTAATCTCTACATAAATGAGACGGAGTCTGGATGTGCTGCTCTGTCATTAACTCCTAAGTTTAGGGAAAGTTCAAACAAAAGAGGACAGTTCAGATAAGACTTGAGAATGAGCTTATTCTGAACAAACATCTCAGACTTTCTGAGCTTCAGCACCTCTAGCAAGATATTTTAACAACAAGCAACTCAAGAAATCCGAAATTGGAGAGCGTTAGCTTTAGCTGAGCCAAAGAACATGTGAGATGCTAACCTAGCAAACATTTCAGACTTTTCTCTGTGAATTCTGAGAAATAATTTCCTATTTAATGACAGAGCTACACATCTTAACTCAGTCTCATTAAAACAGACTCTAATTCAGTGTCATCCATCCATATTAAAGTGCAGTTACCCAAAATGTTTGTTGCATGAGCTCCAACAAAACCTGTCCAGGTAGAAGGCCACTTTGACAAACAGGAAGTGGAAGATTCCAAGCAGATTTATAGAAGGGGGAACCGGACTGTACTAAGTGTGGTCAAGTATAGAGGGGTGTTTTGTGGGTTTTTAAGGCTGATAATGATTATTAGTGAGACATTTGGAGTATATTCATTTGCAGTAAATGAAAGTATTTAAAATCTTGAGTTAAATTTAGAAGAACACAATCTAACAGAAAACTTTGTTGATACGTTTTTGTTTTGTTTACAGATGGTAAGTTAAAGGAGTTTTATTCGTGACGTATAACCAATCAAATCACTCCAGAAGACAGAGCGACCACAGGTAGATTAAGGTTCAGAGCCAAAGTAGTGCCATTTTTAAATGTATTTATTACCGTAAATCAGTAAAAAATAAAATACTGATAATCAGTAAATCAGTCAGCCCACAATTACTACAATTCTCTAACGTACGTCTCTTTCCTTTGACTTGTTATTTGTACAATATACGATGTATATGATGGCGTTTTTTCATAGCAAAGGCTCTACTATGATGTTTTCTAAGAGACATACGATGCTACTCTGGTTGTTCTGGCCCTGCACTCCTCCTCTGTTGTTTTCTGGATTGTACTCAGCTGCATGCCTTCATCCACCCGGCCTCCGTTGACTCGTCCCGCCTGCCGTCTCTGGAGCTGAAGCTGGATTGGAACAGACCAAAGTACAGTCCAATCACGATGCCAGCTGCCTCTCAAAAGGCTCCTTCATCTGGCAGCACTTCTTCTGAGGAGAAGTTGAGCTGGCCCGGCAGAACTTTGGAGATGTGTTCCAGTGGTTGGTGGATGTGTGGGGAGATAGAGAGGGACCTTTGAATTGTTCAGAAAGGAAAACAGGAAACCCATTGGTAGTTTTAGTTTAGGCTGCTACTGCGGTGTGTTTTCGGGTTTTAAGAGGTGAACAGGAAGAGTTTTTTTCATATTGATTATCTTTTACTTTGTTCCTGGTTGGAATGCCCATCAATGTCAACATGAAGTTCACTTTTAGTTCTGTTTATTTATTTTTATTTTACTAACACCCATTTGTTTTTAAACCCCCTCACATGTTGTGTTGTTGTAAACTTCCTCTTTCAAATAAATACTCGTCTAACCCTCTGGAAACCAGCGTTTGGACTGTTTTTGTGTTGCTCCTCACCTACTTCAGACAGCCGAGACAAAACAACGTTTTGTGGACCAAAGGCTATACTATGACATTTTTAGAGCAACATGCTATATACTATGACATTTTTAGAGCGACATGCTATACGATGACGTTTTTAGAGCAACATGCTATACGATGACGTATTTAGAGCAACATGCTATACGATGACGTATTTAGAGCGACATGCTATACTATGACTGTTTTGGGCGACATGCTATACTATGATGTTTTTTAGAGCGACATGCTATACTATGACGTTTTTAGAGCGACATGCTATATTATGACATTTTTAGAGCGACATGCTGTACTATGACGTTTTTTGGACCAAAGGCCATACTATGAAGTTTTTAGAGCGACATGCTATACTATGACGTTTGTTGGGCGACACTCTATACTATAGGCTTTTTAAATTGACATATTACTATGACGTCTTTTTTAATTTTTTTTTGTTTTTTAGCAACATATAAGAATTTGAACAGTTTTAAAAGTTACTATACTTTTACTTGTGCAATGAGATTATTATTCTATGGCATTTTTTAGATGACATATTATACACTGATGTTTTCTTGAATTACATACTATTTTGACAATATACTGCACTATGACATTTTTTGAACCACATATCATACATGACAATTTTAGGCAACATCCTATCATTTTGCGCTTTTTGAACCACATAATAATCTATGTTTTGGTTTTTTTTTTTGCCGACATGCTGTACTATGAACTACAGGCCATACTATGTTATTCTTGAGTAAAGCATACTATACTTTGACATTTTCTGAACTACATCCTATACTATGGCATTATACACAGAGCGCTTTGGTTACATGTTGATTTATAATCTAGATTTTTTTCTGTTTTGTTTTTTGACGGGATTACCACAGACTTGACCGTGAACACCGTTGACACCCACCTGAGGGAGACGCTGTATAAGATGTCAAGGCTGCTTGGTCGTGGTCTTTCTGGTCCTGCTCCAGAACGCCTTCCTCAACTACGTCTTCTCTTGAAGAGGCCCTCAGATGCTGCAATCTCTGATCTTCAGGAGGAACTGCTACTTTCACTCTGTAATGAGACGGCAGTTATTTTAAAGACCCAGCTCCTGGCGGCTTTGAGTGAAAGTTTAACACCCATCAAAACGAAACTACAGACAGTTAAATCTGAGCTGTCGGTCAGTATTTCAAACATCAAGTCTTACCCGGCGCCCTAAAGCACGCTGTGGGTGAAACGGAAACTTCACTCTCCACATCACCGACGACATCGTCACACTCCAAAGCAGAGCACCTGTCTGCTGAACTTTTAAAAGTGGACTATAAATGTGAAGAATGTGAGCAGCAGCAGACTGTGAGCAGTGGAACAGATGTGATCAGAAAGAAGTCATTTTCTTTTTTCTTTTCTTTCTGGTTGACTTGATGCTGTAAGATGCAGATGTTGGAGCTGATTCTGATCTTTCAGGATAAAAAGCTGCTTTTCCTTCACAGACTTTTCAGGAAATTATTCTCTCAGGTTTTCTCTGCTATTTATATTTTTATTATCTGTAATTATTTCATTATTTCTTTATTGTAAAAATAAAGTTTGAGGCATAAAGACTCATTAGTTATTTTAATCCTGAAATCTTTGATGTAGCAGAACTAAACTTCCATTTTCCTTCTTGTACTTCTGATACTAGAACTAAACGTATCTTCAACACGGATCATCTGCTTTTAATGAATCAGCAGCAGCATCACAACAACAAATGAGACAATTTTCAACAAATTAATGAAACTGATGTTATTTAAAACTATCAGGTCTGTTTTAGTGTCAAATTAAAGCTGATTACTGACAACTAGAACATTAACGTTACTGTTTTAATCACATTTAAGTTTCCTGAACGTCACATTAATGTCAACCAGCCACAGTTTTATGAACTTAATGAACCATATTACAGGAACAGAACACACTTCAGCTGTTTACATGAAACAACACATTAGCTTGATGCTACGTTAGCTTTAATCAGGCTACGACTGGTCAGCTAGCTCGGTTAGCATCGCTAACATTAAAGCTAATATTTACTATGCTAACTTTCTTCTCTGGTCAACACACACTGAAACAAACTCCACCAACATCTGGAGTACATAGCACACATTACATCTGACACTAAAGTTGCGTATAAAGTGCATTAAAAGCGGCATCGATACGAAAATAAACATTTACTTACCGAACTATCAGAGTCCTTTCAGTGTCTGCTGGTAGAATCAGCCGAAGGCAGAAAACTGGTTAAAACAAGCCAACGGGCAGGAAAACTGTCTGTGGAAAATGTTCTGCTGCTCCACCGATAAATAAACTAACAGTTATTATATCAGAATTAATCCAAACAAGGACAGCAGAGTCTCTGCTGCCTCCTCCATAGTACCTGTCAATCATTCCAGACCAGACTGTCAATCAAGTAGTCCCGCCCCCTGGCTTCGCAAAAACTTTAACGCTCTATAAAAAAAATCAATATTGATTTATTTTAAGATCGGCCACATGATCTCTCATTTTGACCATGAAAACTCACGAAAAAAAATGTATGTACAGTCTATGCACCACTCTGTTTGGCTCCACACTTGCTGATGACCACTTCCGGTCTCAGAAAATGAAAAAAATGACTTTTTTTCGTTTCTGTCTCTTACTGATTTTACTTTCTTGTTATTCTAAATATAAAACGAAAATCAAAGCATTTTAAAAAAATAGTATATCCCTTTTTGATCATGAAAAGGAAAAACGCCTTGTATTTCAATTTAAATTTTTGTATTTTATAACGAAAATCAAATAACCATTCGTTTTTTGTCTTTCAATACCCGTTTCAGAACCGAAAATCCAATTACGAGATCCTACACGGACCGGACCGTGGTGGATGTCTGGTGTGTGTGTGTGGGCTGTGTGTCTGAATGTCTTTGTAAAAAAAAAAAAAAAAAAAAAAAAAAAGTGGGACTGAAACGAGTGAGAGCTCCTATCTGTGAAAAACTACAACTCCCGGCAACATCCCTTCCTGTTGATGGGGACGAGAGCCTCTCGGGTATGGACACAAAAGAATCATGTGACAGGTCATGGCCACAACGTGATCACGCTTATTTCAACGTAAGAAGTCCTCCAAATACCGGTGGTCTGGTTTATAAAGAGTTTTGTTGTGTGCGCTATATTGTGTATTTTTACAAACCCATCACTGCAACGAAAAAGCACCATGAGACCTGGTGAACGTGTGAAATGTTAGTGTAACTCCCCAGATTTTATATGCAAAAAGAATTATCGATCTATCTCTTCTGGTTTAAAATCTACAGCCAATCAAAAATCAATATGCAAAACGTAGCGCCGGCGCTATGCTGGGTTCTAAAGGGTTAAATACTGAGAAGCCTGATGAAAAAAGTCTGGGGGCATCTAGTGGCGGGATGGAGAATGGCAACACAACATCAATGTAAACAGGGCTTTGAAAGGAATCATCACATTTACTGAGAAAGTGTTGGAGTTTGAAGGCTGCACAGTGGCTTGGTGGTTAGCACTCTGTAGAGTGAATCGAATTTCTGCATGGAGTTTGCATGTTCTCTCTGTGCATCAAGGGCTTTCTCCAGCTTCCTCCCACAGTCCAAAAACGTGCTGAGGTTAACTGGTGATTCTAAATTGTCCGTAAGTGTGAATGTGAGTGTGATTGTTTGTCTCTATATCTAGCCCTGTGATAGACTGGTGACCTGTCCAACTGTCCCCTGCCTTCACCCTAAGTCAGCTGGAATAGACTCCAGCTCCCCTGCGACCCTAATGAGGCTTAAATGAGATAATGGATGGATGTTGAGTTTGAGCAGCATGAAGCACAATAAGCGAGATCAAAGCTCAGTTTGATCCATCAGAGTAAAGAAGAAAAACCTGAGGCCATTTAAATGATATCAAAATTTATTACATTGAAGACTTAATGAATATACATAATTAATTTTTATCAGTAAGTGGCTGAAATACAACCTTAAAGTTAGCATCAGGGACACATTAGAAGTCCATATGAACCATGTAGCCTTTCAAGTTGACAGAGCGTTTACACTCAAAAATATGACTTTTCAACATATTCACAATAATGATCCATCACGGAGACAATATCTGGCTGTTCTCACATCGTTATACCTTTTAACCCTCACGTTGTCCTGCGGGTCAAAATTGACCCGTTTTAAAGTTTGAAAATGTGGGGAAAAAAAATATTTTTACAGTGAAGCTTCTGATGTCCACATTTTCAACATTTTTGGGAAATCTTTGAACATTTTTTGGTGGAAAAAAAAGAAATGTTAAAAATGTTTCTTAAGAACATTCACATAAAAATCAACCAAAATCCAGCAAAATTCACTTTATTTTGGTTGATTTTTTGTGTGAATGCTCTTAAAGAAAATATTAGAAGTTTTACTGATATATATGTAATCACTTTAGATATTTTTAGGGTATTTTTTGGAAGATTTTTACAAATTTTTTGAAAATATTTACAAGAATTTTCTTGCCAAATTTGGGGGATTTTTTTTTTTTTTTTAAATAAAACTTTTAAGGAAAACTTTTAAGGAATTACTGGAATTTTCTTCCTGAACGTTTGCAAATTTTCCAATATTTTTTGGTGCCCATACATGAGGACAACAGGAGGGTTAAAAACCTGTGAAGCAGCTGTTGCTTCAAGGTGTCAAGCAATAAGAACCAATACATTTATTTACCCAGTATACAGGGTGCAGGGCATGATACAACTTGTAAAAATATTCTACATAGACAGTTGCCGTACTGACTCACAAAATCTGTGGAGTGAGATGAATTCACTGAATCAGTCATGCTCAATTTTAAATATATATCTCCAACATCTTCACTTCGATTCATTTTAAGAACCTCAAGACGCAAAACAAGAAACACCAGCAAGTTCCTTTATCCTTCAGCAGCTTTGTGAAGCTAAAACAGACCCTTGACATTCAGGGGATCACAGTAAACAACCAACAAATCACATAAAACGTCAAAACACCCGGAATGATTCCTGTGTCCTCAACCCGAGAGGAAGGAAGGCTCTTATCTTCAGTTTATTCACATCTCATTGTTTGAAATGGACTCAGAACACAACAAGCAAAGTCAGTCTCTCCCAACCCTTTCAGCAGTGTGAACTATTAGCATCAAATTCTGCAAAATTAGTGCAAAACATTCTTTACTCTAAGCAATTTGGAGTATCAACTTTCCACATTGCAGAATGTTTTATAATCTCTTGAAGCTTTTTGATTAATTTCGGGTTACATGCTACATATCTCAGTGCGGTGACTCCACAGTCAAACACATCTTCTGGCACAGTACTTCAAAGTTCAACACACAACATCATCTAACTCTTCCTCAGTCCCTTTTTTTTTTTTAAAAGCTGTGCGATTTACTCAACTATAATGTCGGTAAATCTCACCGCTGCTGTCCATTTACATTTAACAACATTATTAATAACATCAGTAGTGGTATTTTTCAGCAGTTCATAAATAGCTTGGGCTCAAGATGCTGGCTGTCAGATCAGCAGACATCCAAAACTCCAGTTCAGAGGGGCATCTGGGTGAAGGACGGGGGCAGTTCAGGACATCAGGACTCGTGCGGTGAAGCATCGAAGAAAATTTCCCGACAGAGCCTGGCTGTGTCGTCCGGAGAGTAAACTGTGAAACCGATGGTCCGTGGATCGTTGAAAATTTCAAAGTCGTTTCCTCCCTGCAGGGAGAATCACCGAAATGATAAACCGTTACACAGAGAGGATTACTGCAGCATGATTTAGCTTGTTTTGCTACTTTTCATGTGAGTAATAACAAAATCAATCAACTCAGCTGAGGCTCGTTAATGGGAGTTTGACCAAACTGAACACTTCAGCATGGCGTCATAGTAGTCCGTGTCTGAGTTTACAGCACAGCTTATATAGTCATAGAGAAAACTAAGTGCTGTTTTGATGCTTGTATTTGCATTTGCAATGTAGATGATCAACTGCAAGTCCTGCTGCTGTGAAATAAAAACATTCAAGAAAAAACACACAAGTTTACTAAAATGAAAAGAGCCCTCAGTTACAATTAAAGGAAATCTTTAAGGTCTCATGCTGAGAAAATCCATTTTCATTGTGTCTGTGTAGATCCTCAGTCGCCCATATCAGTAATCCTAGGAGCTTCAGTTGGAGGAAACTGGATTTCTCTTTTAGATTCACATCTCATTCAAGAGGCTTCTTCAGTTCTGAGTTAAAACTGAAGAAGAAATATGTTCAGTCACAACTGAAGAAGCCTCTTGGATGAAATGTGAATGAGAGGTGAAATGTATCTAACAACATAAAAGAGAATTCATTTTCACTGTATTTTGACATTTTGTAGACTTGGAAATGTAAATGCTGTAACAATATGACACACTTACTTCTGCCATTCCCTCAACCTTTCCAGCTTTACAAACCAGACTGAACTGTATCCAGTTTCTACAGAAAAACTGGATAAGTAATAAAATAATTTTAAAAAATCCTGCCTCCTCACTGCCTGCTGCCACCAAATAAGCCATTCATAATGAGCAGCTGCGTCTTAGTCCACCAGATTTATTTACTTTGTAGAGCTGCTACTGCTAACTCTAAAAGGTCTCAGTCCTGGGGGAAGCACAGCTAATGTTCAGCTGTTGCCTGTAAGACTGAACACAGGAGTCTTCATGCACTCCCAGCATCTGAGGAACAGAACATCTGAAGTTTTTGATCACAACCATCGGAAAGACCTTGCTAATAGCACATTGTATTACTATTAACATGATGGTATGTCCAGACAGCAGCAGCTCATCTGTATTTAAAACTACAGACACTGAAACAGCCCATTTGGAACAAACCGGGGGTAATACCGGTCATGGAATCGAACATCAATTATGGTGTAGATGGGTTTCAGAACTTCGTGGCAAAGGATTGAGGAAGGTTTGTTTGCTGTTGGCGAAAAATTGAAAACCTGACTAACCATTTATTAATTAGATGTTCCACAATCGCACATCAGTTTAATGTTGGGACAATCAGATATTCTCTGTTAAGAGTTTTTGTCAACAAAATGAACTTACATCTGAGGTCTCATTGCCGAAGAAGTAGATGGCGTCCAGGCCTTCCCTGTCCAGCAGCTCTAAACACAGTCTCTTGTCCCAGCCCTCTGGAAAAATGTCAAAGCTGATGAGACCACCTAAATGAGACAAAGACAAGCAGGGCTATGATTATCATCACTGGTTATAGACAGCCTCGTACACTGTGTATTTCTTCAATAACATCACACATTTTAAAGAGGAAACATCGTGTTATCACTTCACACATGAAAACAAAAGAAAGCAATGTTGGTTTTGGTGGTTCAGAGAACTTAACCGTACTGGGAATAAAGGATGTGACACTAAAACAGATCCATGTGTGTTTATTTTTGTGGGATCATGAAAGCATGCAGTCCAATTCTACATCTACTAGCAGCATTATTGTTTTTCACTCTACGAGTCACAGGAGAAGCTCTGTCCTTTCTCAGCTGAAAGTCAAATGACCGCAGTGAAATGTGGCAGAAAAACCAGCAGCGGCTCCCATTGGTCTTTCCTTTCCCCCTCCCCGACAATTCCACCTTAAAGTCACTGTCTTGTTGAAGGATGTAAAGCAGAAGAGCAAAGCCAACAGCTGAGGAGCACCAGCCAATCAGAGGGCTGCATCGCTCACACACCCTCCACACGCCTCCATCTCTAACACCTTCAGCTCCAGAATATAAACAGCTCACTGCTTCATCCACATCTGTAACGAGCCCATCCCCCAGATTGCTTTTTCGCTCCTGAGCGATAACAAAGGAGGTCTGCTGACGCTGCATGTGTCACCTTTCTCAACCCAGCGGGACAACGTGCCTTAACAAATGGTGACTTAGCGGTGTGTTAATCTGAGATAAAAAGGCACAATAGATGAGAAGAGAAACGAGGTTTGTCTGTGGTCAGCGTCATAAAATCCAATGATGGGTAGAATAGAACAGAACAGAATAGGATAGAACAGAATGTCCTTTATTAGTCCCACAAGAGGAAATCTGCAACATCATAGCAGCAAAGTGACAGTGAGAAAAGCAATATTAGATTATATTAGAGACAGAAAATTGTAAAAAATGGAAAGTATCATCCCATTTTTATCAATCCTTGTGTGACGGATGTGTAGTTCTGTTCACATGATTAGCTAAATCTAAGCTTAAAATCGTGACATTTCATCAAAATCCATTTATTCTATAACTCAGTTAAAAAATAGAATAGAATAGCTTTATCTTCATCATACATGTGGGCATGATGAAAATATACATAGCAGCCACTGGACGGCGCATTGATAACAAGCTATGAGTAATAAAATGACAAGATTAAATAATAAAATGTACATATAGAACAAGACTATATTAAAAAGACAACATATGCAAAAGAGATGAGACATATACAAAGTGAGAGGTGAATTAAATGAAACAAAAACAAATAAAATCTTGTGAACAATTTGCATCAGATGCTGTAAAAAACAAAAACATTTGCACAAGCCATGAATTGCTAAGCAGTCACAGTCATGACAGATAATGTGGAGAAAAAAAATTCACAGTGAAACTTCTGATGAAATGTTAAAAATGTTTCTTAAGAACATTCACAAAAAAACCAACCAAAATCCAGCGAAATTCGCTTTATTTTGGTTGATTTTTTTTGTGTGAATGTTCTTAAAGAAAATATTAGAAGTTTTACTGATATATATGTAATCACTTGAGATTTGTTTAGGATTTTTTTGGAAGCTTTTTACTCATTTTTTGAAAATATTTACAAGAATTTTCTTGCCAAGCTTGGGGTATTTTTTTAAATAAAACTTTTAAGGGAAACTTTCAAGGAATTATTGGAATTTTCTTCCTGAAGGTTTTGCAAATTTTAAGAAATATTGGGAATTTTTTTTGCAGAATTTTTGGATATTTTTCAGATAAGGAACCAATATTTTTTGGTGCCCGTAAATGAGGACAACAGGAGGGTTAACAGGGAGACTGCTGAGGGAAAAACAAGCCTGTCCACCTGTTTGTTTTTCTGAACTGTGAACCGTCACGCTGGCAGAGCCTCACACCTTGTAGAGCACGTAAGCAAACATCAACGCTCCATTCACCTTCCTGCTGCCGTCACAAGGAGCGAGGGAGGGAATGGTGTGGGGGTAATGGTTAACCGAGGCCTCACCAGCACAACTGGTTTGTCAAAAAGCTTCACTGCGGTAAACACAATACTGATTAACTTGCTTTTCCTCCTGGACACATACACAAAGATCTGACTGGCCTCCTGACTACTATTTTACCCAACAATTAAAATTATCCTACATCAAAGTCTGTCAGAGCCGATGTTGGGTTGGTGATGATGAACAGATTTTAATGGTGTAAATTCTACCACAGTTTTAAAAGCTACTACCTAGTAACAAAGTGCATGAAGTGATCAACATGGAAAATACAATTTACATTCACTTCAGGACGCACTTAAGGGAAATATCAGGTTTTGTTGCAGGAATGTGGCTCTAAACCTTGATTATACTTCCTTGTGTATGCACACTCTGGTACCTGTAGATATGTAGTTGTTGCTATTATGCTATTTTCTAGTCCACTGGGAGGAGTCCAGTCCATGCATGTGTAAATATGTTGCATTTTTGGATTAGATTTCAATTAGACTCAACTTTAATGTCATTATACTTGTACAAGTAGAAGCAACGAAATCCAGCTTTCTAACCAGAAGTGCAAAATGTACAGCGATGTACAGGTGAAGGAGACTTGATTTATTATAACAATGAAATACGAATGGTTTGTTATGAACATAATGCACCGAATATTGAGATACTATACACATATTTACTGATTGTAATATAGAGTTGGAGGTGCAATGAACATACTATGCTGATAGACATAGTACAGGGATATATATGAATGAATGTTGACATAATATAAAGATTACTGGAATGCTATAAATATACTGTACAGGTGCAATGAACATGATAAATGGTGGATATAAGGATATATATGAATGACACAGACATAATAGATATAATTTAAAGATATATATGAATGTTATAGATATAATGGATATAATATAAGGATGTGTATGAATGAAAAAGACACAATGGATAAAATTTAAGGATATATATGAATGGTATAGATATAACAGATATAATATAAGGATATATACTAATGATATAGACACAATATGAATGATGTAGACATAATGGATAAAATGTGAGGCAATATATGAATGATGTAGACATAATGGATATAATATAAGGATATATATGAATAATAATATGCAAATTATGGACAATTGGATGATTATAGAGTGTGATTGTGCACGTTACTGCTCTTGTAGTGTAGTCATCGCGCAGACTTGGGGAGATGGCAAACATTACATCGTCTGATTCATTTATTCCATCATTAAGTCTTTGTCAGCTAAAAGTACAACTCCAGTCTTATGCTTTAGGCATCTGTGAGTACACGTGGGGTCTGTGACATAACATTTTGTCCACATTGACCTCTCTGTGAATGTCTGCAAGCTGCACAAAATTAGTGTCAGTGCAGACCACGCTACAAGGGCAACAGCATCCCTTCTCAGCAGTACTGTGCTGGCATGGAATACAAAGATCGTATCTACGTATTCCATGCATTCAGATTGTCATGTGTGGTGGCAACTGGCTTTTACATTTGATTCTCTCACCTTTAGTGAACCGTAGCCCCTTTCCAGCAAACTCCTGTTTCAGGGCCGCAACAAACTTCTCCCTGATCTTCTCTCTCTGCGAAACAAACGACAAAACAGTCAGCGTGTTGACACTGATGCTGCACAAACAAGGCTTGTGTATTCGACTTAGCATACTGACTGTGCTCGCGGTCACATCACCTGTGACAGTTATTATGAGTGTGAACAGATGTGTAGATGTTAGCAGGTAGTTGAAGGGTTAAACCCCTTTTCCTCTGCTGCTTTCCTCAGTATTGCCTGGCACAGTGAACCATCAATGGACTGTCTGTTAAACCGACCTGAAAGCTCAGTATTGTTTAACCTTTGTCTGTTTAACTGAGCACATTTCATGAGACAGAGAGACACTGAGGTGGTTTGCATCTGTAACATACAGTTTGTGTAGATTAGGAACCTTGCTTTTGTAGATTATAGGGTTGTGATGAGGTTAAATTTCACAGCAGATACTCTCTCCCTGTCTGTCTCTGTGTTTTTACAGAGCTCATTCCAGAATTGGAGGACATTTGGGCTTCAAAATTTTTGAAAAATAAACCTTCTCTTTTACAATTTTCTGCTACATATTCATCAGTAATAGCTATTATTATTCCATGTTTTATTTGTTGTTTGCTAACCCTACTGTAATCACAGTAACGGGGCTGCTAATCCATGCTAATGTTAGCTTCCTCTCAGGAGTACAAGCTATTAGCTAGCTATATTTAGCTAGCTATATTTAGCTAGCTGTTACTGCTAACCATGAGGACAAACCTACTGATTGAAAACAGTAAAGAAAAAAGAATTAGTCTTGTCCTGATAATATGCAAAAATGGTAACAGGGTTAATACAGTATAAATGCAATAAACATAATAAACAGATATTAGATATTATCCAATTATTATATTTATTGATTACTCCTTATCCTGAATAACGAGACAAAATCTAAAATGCAAGCCCATTTTCCAACATTGTTTTCTCCTTGTTTTTTTAGTAAATTTACACAACAACTGCATGTTTTAGTATTCTTTTGTACATGGATTATTTGAAATTTGATGGGTGGGATGTAAAATGTCCTCCAATTCTGGAATGACCCACATGTGTGTCCTGGGCATGGCGACCTACTTTCATCCAGTCATCGGATACATCTGAGTCTCCTTCTCCAATTAACCTCCTGGACCATTTAAACCTTGGCTCGACTCCACATTCTCTGCCGGATCGTGCTGCCGCTACACTGAACCCTACTGCCTTGGCAAACTTTGCTCCAAGTTTGTCTCCTAGATCAGTCTTACAAACTAGTATAAACCTTGCTTCTTCCTTAGCCTCAGGTTCAAGCCTTTAAGTTGTCTGTTTACCAGACCACAGTTGTGTTATCAACCTCGGCACACTGAGTCAGACCAGGCTCCAGGCCGCACCCAGTGCTTCCAGCAACAAGCCTGTGCCACTCACCTTACCGACCTTCCTGGATTTCTTCCCAGAGTGTGTTTTCCCACACCCAGTCCTCCAACGTAGCAGCCAGACATGACACTCCCTTCCAAACGTCTCACCTTTACCAAAGACTATTACGCCTACTGCCTGTAGACACCACGGTTCTATTATGACTCTTAAACTAATTTTATGGCTCTTATCCAGGTTGTTTTCTCCTGCCTAGATTCTTGCTTGTGTTGCATCTACTCTCACATGTACGTCGCTAAATGAAGCTGTAGAATTGTAGAAGATTGTTGTTATCAACTATTCTTCTGAATGTTGCTCACTATGTTCTGTGTCCCTTATCATACAGATACCAGAAAAAAGATATGCTAACCCCAAAAATGAAAGACTAGATACACACCCAGCCTGGTTTCTGGTAATGTCCTGTTAGAATGCATCATTTTCCAAAAACCTGACCGCTGTGGTTAAATGTTTTGCTGAATTGAGCCTCATTGACGCCTCTAAGAACAGCCATACATGGACAAAACAACAACATATTTTCATTTCTGTGGACACAGTTAATTACCTTGTCGATTTCAGAAAATTCGATTCGTTCCTCCAGGGTGCAGCTCCGACCAATGGGGGAAATGTTCAGCATTCCATTCCTGAACTCAATGAATGTCCCCCTGAGGCCAAAAAAAAGGGATACAGAGTTAAAACACATAACATTTGCTAAACAGACTTTCTGCATCAGTTCAGTCTGAATTAGTCTGATACTATCAAGTCTACAACAGAGACTCACACCTCTTTCAAGATAAGAGAAATGTTTTCTGCTGCTTACAATAAAGAGATTTCACATTCCTGCATACCTGGAATGCAGGTCAAACACCAGTGTGTGTGTGTGTGTGTGTGTGTGTGTTTCCACCAGAGGATCTAAGCGACTGGTGGCTGAACTGTTTTATGTGTCTGGTCAGCGCCTGACCTTTTCTTCGGCAGCTTGATGAGCCCCATGTAGCTGAGGCAGAAGTTGATCAGGTCCTGCAGCAGCTCCTCTCCGATCTGGTTCTGAATGGCCTGTCAGAATGAAAACACACTTTAATTAATTAGAAGAATGATAACCTGAAGCTGAGTAAAATGATTTTTAAAGATGTTTTGTCCTGTGTATCAGCAACAGCAAAAAAGGATAGATTGATAGTCTTCGTGAGGTTGTCTTTACCAAACAAACTGTGCAAAGTGTAGAAACTGATTCTCCAATTATGGACGACTAAACACAACCCAACAGTTACCTGTCATGGTTGTCCTATTGCTTAGTGGGGAAAGACACTTTAGATCGGGGTGTCAAAGTCATTTTAGTTTCAGGGGCCACATTCAGCTCAATTTGATCTCAAGTGACCAGTAAAATCACAGCATATTAACCTATAAATACTTCAAATTTTTCCTTTGTTTTAGTGCAAAAAAAGTACATTCTGATAATCTTTCATATTTAATAAACTATCTTTTTAAAACACATTACGAACAACCAGAAATTTCTTTAGAAAAATAAATTCAATTTCAACAACATTATGCCTCAGTTTATCATTTACACATTACAATTTACAGATCACAGTGTCTACAAACGCACAAAACAATTAGTCACAGGTATCTGGAACTGAATGATATAGTATTTTAATTTAAAAAAAGACAAAAAAACAAAAACAGGGGAAAATATTACAAAAAAGAGACATGAAATGACAAAGGCAAGAAACAAAAATGAGACAAATGACACGAAGCAAAACAAAAAAGAGACAAAATTGACAAAAAAGTTGTTGCATGTTTGACACCCCTGCTTAGGATAATAAATTGACTTAGAACACTGTAAAGCGATTTCAAATATGCTTCTTTACACTGACCATCCACAACATTAAAATCATCTGTGTAATTTTCTGTCGTCCTCCTCATGACACCGGAAAATCTCTGGCCCATCGTGGCTGGAACATGTGACCTGGGTAAGTCCTGTGGTGTCTGGCATTGGACTTGCTTCTGTTCAACCCCAACACATGCTGGAAACGAGCTCTACTTCCAGTAACCAGGTTAAAAATCAGATTGGACTATGGAATTGAAACATTGTGAGGAATGGGATGGAACAAAGCGCTTTCTCGCTCCTGTTGCGATGGTGAAACTAAATGAGCTGCTGTGCGTCAACTTGTCTCATGACCTACACCTCACACCAGCTGCTTTGGCTTCAAACAAAAAAAAAACAACAAGAATTTTTAAAAATTTAATGTTACTGAATGTGCGTTTCTGTATTTTTGTGTTGTTGCATTATGTATAGTAGGTTAATCCATAGGCTTTAAACGGCTTGGAACAAAGGGTAGGTGCTGTATCTGGTCCAGATTCAGAATGAAGATGTTGTAAATGCTCACAGGGTCGAAGAGTCAGACTAATTCCTGGGTAGGTTTTCTGAGGGTCAGACGAGGAAGAATCTGGGGTTGCAATGAAATCACAATGTGAGGGAAAACCTCCTTAAACAGCGTTCATTTTTGATAGTTTGGTCCATATTTGTGCAATACTTCTGTCACTGAAACAGGAAATGCTCTTTTAAGATGCATTTTACAGTGATTTTTTTTTTTTTTTTTTTTTTACACAAAGTTACTTTTTAAATGTTGAATACAATCTTTTTAGTTTTTCCCCTTATGGCTACAAATGTTTGTGATCTGTGGACTGGGCTTGTTGTGGCGCATCCTGCAGATGTTCAGTCAGATTGGAATCTGGGGCGTTTAGAGACCAAACACTGAATCATATCGAGATGATTACTGTTATCTGCGTCACCTGTTACTGGTTTTAATGTTGTGGCTGATTGGTGAATAACCTTATCAGCTACAACTGTAAGGTGTGTATTGTTTTTTTAGAAAGATTATGTGTTGAAAAGCAGTGGATGGATCTCTGTATGTTTACTTACATGTTTTGAGAGCAGTTTCCCATCTTTGTACTGCACTGTTCCATTCTCAGCAAACACATAGTCGAACTTGTGTATCACTACGAGAAAAAAGACAGGTGAAATGTAGTTAAATGTGCATCTGTAAAGCCAACGTAGTCCCTTACATTTACAGCAGCTCCTCTACTTAGGTATTTAAGAAGGGAAGAACTTAACAAGCTGTGCTGCATATTCCTGGTAGCAGATTAAAGTGTATGTAACACTGCCTGGAAGAGTCAAGTTTAATCCGTCTAACCTTCCCACTCACTGAGTCGTCTTTAGCTTTCAAAGCTTTCAATCACTATAACTTTCCCAACAGCATAATCCAGCCAGCTCTGAGCGTGTAGAAGCTATGATGCAATAACAGTTAAATACAGCAAATTACAATAAAATAAGCCTCTAACTGGGTTACAATGTTGTTCATGCAGGGTGTAAAACATTTAAAAACTGTGCCATAAAATCAGCAGTTTTATTAGTATTTGAATACACAATGTTTACCAACATGACACCCTGTTGATTTTGTTTCCAGCCATTTTATGATACTTTTATAGGCCATTGCATTATGCAGTAACAACGCCAGCTGTAACCACGTGTCCCGAAAACATTCGCCTTTAGCACCGCAGCGATAAAAACCCAGGGAGCTATTGGCACAATACATTCCAAGCGTAGCCCAATATTTACCAACAGAAAGGTTATCAGTCTGTTCACGCAGTCGTGTTTACTCAGTTGCTGCTGCTGCACTGCGATGCCCAGTGTGTCAGTGTGGTTTGGCAATCAAAAATGAACAAAAACTAAACCACACCAGAGCTCAGTGACGGCACACAGACTTAGGGAGCAACAGCATACACGAAAAAGCATTACAAAAAAATAACAGAACAAAAAAAAAAGTTAATACTGATACATTTGGTAAAAATCTATTACAGACCGAAGTGTCTGAAGACAGAGTCTGTAATATGTCTGATTAATAAGACTTACCAGTAAGGAATTTAACCCTCCTGTTGTCCTCATTTACGGGCACCAAAAAATATTGTTTACTTGTCTGTAAAAGGTCTAAAAATTCTGCAAAAAAATACCCCAAATTTCGGAAAAGTTGCAAAACCTTCAGGAAGAAAAACGGGTCAGTTTTGACCCGCAGGACAACGCCAGGCTGAGGAACAGTTCATCAGTGGCCAACTGGGCTTTTAAACTCAAATGAGTAACCCCCACGGATACTTCTGGACAATTGTTCTCTTCATCAGACAGTGTAACATGAGTGTGTGGACTTTTACTGTTCTTTCTATTTGGTACTTTTATTACGTCATTTCATATTGCATATTTGTACTTTTAAGTGCACTATGGGGAGATGCTCCCACCAATTTTGTTGTTTTTGTGCAATGACAATAAAGGTTATTCTACTCTATTCTATACTCAGATTAGGTTTCTGGCTACATTTTTTTGAACAAGGACATAATTTTTCAGCGCTTCTAACTCAAATGCTGCAGGTGACTAAGCTTAGTTTTAAACTGTGGCTTCAATTTTTTTGCAAAGTCACCATGATGTGTTGAAATGCAACTGTTAATCTGAATGAAAGAACCACCAGCAGTGACTAACAAACTGCTACACAGATACAGAAAAGAGAGGAACTAACGTCTAGCATCACTTTATAGCAGGTCTATAATCCAGTTAGAATGCCGCTACTCTTTATCAAGCTGCTTGAGCCACACTTTTTCTCATGGCAATGCCTAAAATCCTAAATGATTCCCAGAACCTACCGTCTAATAAAGAAGTTAGAATAAAAAGTGTCACTCTATGCAGGGAGATCAAGTCGGCTCAGTGACATAAAGACTATAAACTGTCGTGGTTGGTACAGGAGGAGGTCGGCTCACCATCATCCCCCTCCCCGAGCTGCTCTGCTATCTTGGAGTAGTCTGATCCTCCCACGATGCCGATCTTCACTTTCCTCCGCAGAGTCTGGAAGAACTCATCCAGCTGGGGGTCGATTTTCTGCACAGAACAAGAAAACGCACTTCAGATTAACCAGCAGAGCTCACTTTCAAGAATAAAACACACACGCACACACACATTCATTCATCATTTAAAAGCAAACCCTGTGTTATTGTGCCAGTATTACATCAGAGTCTGCCTTTGTGCTGCTGTAATTTGGAGCAGATTGCCAGTTTTCCAACATATGGAGAGAAAATGTGTGCGCTGTACACAAGGGAAGAGTGCATTATGTAATATCTGGGCGCAGGCACACACACACACACACACACACACACACACACACACACACACACACACACACACACACACACACACACACACACACACACACACACACACACACACACGTTACCTTAGATGAACCGGTGCATTCAAACCCACAGACAAAAGAACCACATGAATGACAAGATAATTTGCACTACAAAAATTGATGCACCTTACAGAAAACATCACTTGTAAACTAAACATAATATGGATTATTTAAAATTTCCTAAGCATCATAATAAAGATTATAATCGATAAGCAGGCAGTATTGGTGCATGAGCTGACATTAGGACAGTCTCCACATGTAAACAAGTCACCAGCTGAGCTATACATTACCAGACTACATACCCCTGGGAGGAGGGGGGCAAATACTTAGAAAGTACCCCTGCTGCCTGACCAGCTTTAAAACGTTTGAAAACAAAACGTGTAGGAGCACATGAGGGCAGAGGAACCAGTGGGACCCGATATGGGTTCTGCAGACGACTGGATGCTGCTCTCAGATCAGTAATAACCTGTATTAATGAGGACTCACCTCTCTGGGGGGTGTCAGGGTGCCGTCCACGTCAAACAGGCAGAGGACGTTCCTGTCCGACGAGAAGCCGTTTGAATTCTCCATTTCTTCCTCTAACGCTTCTTATTTAGAGATTTGGTTAGTCTCGTGCAAACATATGGGGAAAAAAAATCACACCCACATGTGAAAATAAACCGCCAGCTGATTTGTGTGGAAAAAAAATAAAAATAAAATAACACTTCGAGGTTTTAACTGAGTTGCTTCTTCTCTCCTTCCATTCGCTCCACAGTGCCTGCCGTCCCGGCTCGGTTCGGCCCAGCCCGGCTCGCCTGACACTCTCCGGCTCCCTCCAGCAGACAGCGGGCCGTACGTGTCGGGCGTCTTTCGCAACGATGCTAACCGAGCCGGCGACCAATCACAGCCGAGCGTGGCGGGCGTGACGTCAGGAGTGGGCGGGGTGGAGCGTTTGCATTACAGTCAACACGGAGCGACCTTTTACCTACAAAGTGAGGAGCAGGACTGATGGAGGACACGCTGCAGGATAAACAGCTGGTTAAAGTCGTGTTTATCTTTGTTTATTTATTATGTACATGCAGCACAACAAGCAGAAGGGCTGTGAGATTTCATTTTATTTATTTAGTTGATCAGGAACCACGCACTTAACATAGAAAACATCCCATGTACTGCATGTAGTGTATAGCATGAAGGCAAATTTAAACTCTAGTCCCTGAAGTAGACAGAACAACACCAGTAAAAGCAGCACAGACAACATTGGTCATTGATTGATCTGACTCAATCAACAGAACCTGAAACAATCACCAGAACCACCAGACTGATCAACAATTTCCTCCCACAAACTGTTAGAATGCTGAAGACTAATAGTTGATCTGGAATTTGCATGCACTTATAGTTTTAAACTATTTAGTCACTTTAACTGACACTTTAACCACAGGCTGCTACTATTGACACTTTAAAGAGACAATTTCAATTTTAATTTAGCTGTAATACTTCTCAGCACCCTCTCATTTTGCCATCACTAAGCTTGTATGTACAGCTAAATGACAATAAAAGGTTGATTTGATTGATCTTTAAATGTCACTCATTGGTGGAAGAGTACAATTCAAGCACCAGTACAGGAAAATAGAAATACTGCATTACAGCTGAACATCTTGCAAGATAAAGCTTACTTGAAGAATAGAATAGAATTCTGTTTATTGTCATTATACACACACAATGTACAACGAAAGCAAAAGACAACTCTTGTGGTGCAAAGTACAAATAAGATAAATAGATAAAAAGTCTAAATATGTATACAAAAGGAGATGATAAGATAGTGAGAGGAACAAGCATGACAACAAACGGCAGAGATAAATATCTTGCATTGAGTAAGTGAAGTAAAAGACACCGCAAATCTTTTTCCAGGACGTTGCTGCAAGTGTCACCTGGCAGCAGCGTCGGATCCAGTGACACTAAAGAAAGTCAATAAAAAGATAAAAACAAAGCTCACTCTGTGCTTCTCTGACGTGGTTGATGAGTAAAGAATGCTGCACAACCTGGTAAACAGAATAGACAATACTTAACATCCTTCTGCGTGACCTCCTAGGTAGAGTAAGTACAGAAAGTCTTTCCTGCCTGCTGCAACAACACTGAACAATGTGTACAGCCAGGTAGCTTATCTTCATAGGGACTTTGCACGTTCAACTTTAATTTGTGCTTTGAGTATACTATCTTATCTTATTCTAAATATTTTAATACTATTTTATTTTGTTGTTTGTTACCTCAGTAGAAGTTGTGTTTTGTCATGTAACGTCCCTGACAGGATCAATAAAATACTAAAAGTACTGCTTTGACTCCTTTAAATCATATATTAATTTACATTACATCATTAGAATAATAGTAATACTCATCTGAAATTTCCAAATGTTGGTTTTTATGTTGTAGATCAAAGTAAATTTCCTTCACCTACTACAAGAAAATTTCAAGGGTTGTATATCAGTTTATGAAGCTGTGATACAAAAGAAGAAGAAGCTGAGCTCTGGCAGGGCATGATTTGGATATCAGGAGGCAGTTTCAAAGGGCTTTGGCTGAACATAAAGAACTAGTATTAGTGAAGCATCAGAGTGTCAGCAGCATGTTGCTGTTGTAGTTACTGCAGGGTTGAACTACTTTATATCTGGTTTTATATACTTGGACAGCAGATAAATCTGAGGAGTTGTTGTATGATTAAGGGGAGAGGACAGAAAAAACAGAGTTTTCGCTAAACATTAATTTTTACCGATACATTCGGATCATTTGAACATTTACTGAAATGAAGCCATTTGAAAAGTGGAGCAGTTCAGAACTCAAAGACACCTGAGATGTGAGCCCGACTACACTGCTTTTGTAGAGGAGCCAAAAAAGTTGGAAATCACTGGTTCAAACTGTACCTGTGTTGTATTTTACAAGCTTCTTACATTAATCATTGTGTAAAATCTGCGTCTTAAAGGTAAGACAAGATAACACAAGATCAACTTCATTCATCCTGGAGGAAACTGTATTGCCAGAGTACAGTGCAATAAACAATAAAAAGAGGTTAGTGGAATATACACAGTTACACAGATGTTAGTAGTAAAATAGAAATAAAAAGGAATACAAAGTACGAAATGAAAAGTGTCTAAAAGTGTTTGTGTGAAATGTGTAAGCGTGTGAAGTGTCTAAGTGGATGATAAGGAATAGTGCACAAAAAAATAAAAAGAGAAATAAATAAATAAAATTAATGAATAAAACAAAATAACACAAGCACAAAATGTACACTGTAGACTAATAGCAAGAAACAGATAAACAGAAAGTGAACTAAAAGTAAGAGTAAACTGATGTATTGCATCAAAAATGAACTAAAAGTAAACAGATGTATTGCACTAGAAATATTGCACTTGAACAATGATAATTACAGATCATGAGACTATTAAGGAAAAGTGATATTGCACATGGAAATAAGTCCATAGCTGAAGCTGTGGGACAAATATAGTGGAGTAGATGGTACTAAATTTCTCTCTGAAAGTGAGGTGGAAAGATAATGTTGCGTAAAATGGAAAGTAAAGCACTTCAAAACTGTGCTCAAGTACAGTAGTTGAGTAAATGCAGACTTCATAGATCTGCTCTGTGCCAACTACTAGAAAACCTCGAAGAAGAAGAACAACAAATTTAACCATTCATGAGAGAAAATTGGCGAAACTTCAGGAATTGTTTTAAATTGGAAGAGATGTGATTCTTTCAAGTCAGCTGCCATGAGAAGAACACGTTTGCTACATCAGAACTTATTTAGAAAATGAGTTTCCATCTGCTATTATGTGCACCAAAGTCAAGTGCAGTAAGTGACACAGCAGCTGCAGTGGCATCAGGTATTTTATATATTATACAGGGCTGGAAAACATTGAGCAGCTACACCAAACCACACCCACATTTACTGCCCTCCACTGTATGAAGTGGCTTTAATTCTCTCAATCTGATTACATCAACGCACAAGGTCTGTGCCAAAAGATCAGTCAACAAGACTAAGATAAAAAGGGGAGCGTTAAAACAACGAGGCCATGGTCTAAAACATTTCTTGGCACCCAGAGCTGCTCTATCTTTCTCTGTTGAACACTTTGTTTTGGTAGTTTCATTATACATAATGCAAAATATATTAGATATTCTCAGATTGTTCAGAAAGCAATGTTCAGTCATTTCATTTTAAATTCAAAAGGGGCTTTGTTGGCATGAAAGTTACAAGAAACAGTGTTGTTGAAACATCAAAATACCTCATTCCCACGTCTTTGAAAAGACCACAGTAACCATAAAGTGAGCTTTAATAAAGCTGTGAGAGAAGATTCATATTTTCAAGCATATATTTATGTATATATATATATATATATATATATATATATATATATATGTGGGGATGCATGTGTGAGCAGTACTTTTAACTGTAAGAGCTCACTAAATCTAAAATTACTGATTTGACATTTACTTACTTACTTACTCGACATTGTCTAACTCCACTAAATGTTTTACTTTGTTGGAGGCAGTGTATTTCTTATTTCTGTCAAAAGTCACCTCATATTCTGCAGTTTTTTGTTTACAATTATATTTTTGTGGTTAGAATCTGCCTGTACTTTCTTACCCCAGCCCTTTTTTTCAAACTTTTTCTAATCTTACACTCTCATCTGTCTTGTTCTATTAGGTTGGATTCAATTAGATGATCTAAAATAAGACAAAATGACACAGTTTCAGATTAGATTACATAACATTAGTAAGCCTTAATTTGCCTCAGATTAGATTTGATAGATTTATACTGCCCTGGATGACTTGTGCTGTTGTGGTGGATCCTTTGTGGCCTCTATGTGGGGAGATAATTGCACAGAATTGATCCCAGCTGGCTAAAGATGAAGCTCCAGATCCCACCTGACTGACATCAGATGATTGGCCTGGGGCTTCAGACCTTCTCCCCACCCACCGATCTGGCTGATTGGTCCACAACCCGGTTTCCTCCTCAGACAGGACTGCATCAATTACCTCACCTGGCTACAAATCTACAATCAACCTGTCATTATGGCAGCTGTGATTTCATGTCAGCAGCTCACCTTGGTGCCTCTCATGTAAGTTCTGTTAGCAGTTGCATAACTAGCTAACTCAAGTGCTATACTTGAGCACAGTTTTGAGGTGCTTTACTTGAGTATTTCCATTTTACACGACATTATTCTTCCACCTCACTTCATTTCAGATGGAAATTTAGTACTACCTACTCCACTACACCACGTAGGCCAGATATGGCAACACTTTGAAACAGGTCAGATAACAGACTCACTCAACTAAATTTAACCTGTGAGTTTGCATTTAATATACTGTACTCACTGAAACAACTCTGAAATGAATCGATCAAGACGACTCCAGGTTGTTTTCTTTATTTACAAATCCAGGTGACATTGTGCCTCCTCGGTGTGCTGCTTACAAAAAAAATGAAATAAATTAATTAATCAATTGTGTAAATCATTAAAATAGCAGGGACAGGATTATGCAAACTGCACAATATTAACGTCTCATGGCCACTAAAGGAGCACAGCCACAAGAGGGCAGAAAGAGAGCGAGATGGAGCCTCTCAGGAGAGGAACTGTTGCTCACATGTTCTACTTTTGTTCAAGGTACTGAGCAAGATGTGTAGTACTCAGGGGCGGATCTACTGGGGTGGCATAGGGTGGCAACTGCCACCCCTAGAAGATGCCTTGCCACCCCGGCTGCCCCCTCCCCCGTTCTGAACGATCTAATTCAAAAATATGTATATGAAAGGTTGTGGCCTGCCGTAAAGAGCGAAAGTCCAGGAAAGACGAATAACGAGTGAAACTCCGATATCCGAGTGCTTTCGAATGCACCATGCAGACGTCACGTCCTGCACAGTCTATGCTGCTACAGATACGAGGTGACACGGCCGCCCTGAGGGGCTGATCTTAGACCTCACTCATGTGGATGACAGCTGGACTTCGGTGTGACAGTAAGACACTAGTTAGACTGGGTTAGACTACATGCTAATATAACTGTTCACAATGTATTAAATGCTGATAGTGTCTAAATTCACATAAAGTGTTTGCTTGCGAGACGAGCCACGGTTTCCAGTGAGCCTGGGCCTTGCTAATTTTTACTTATGTAGCTAGCTAATGTTAGAGAACAGCCACAGAAGGATGGTGGGGGATCGTCTGTGGAAGTTTTTCTCTTTTTTTGATAATTACAACCTGTGGTTCTGACAACGGACTGTAAGTCAAAAGAAATCACACATTCACTAAGACTTTACATTAAAGTGTAACTAAACCTCCAGTCACACCAGGTTTTCATGCACTGTTAGAAAACTACATCCTGCTTGTTTCATGCAGTTTTTTTAAAAAAAAAATTTTGGTGTCAAGGTTATAATAACACCAACCTTGATATGTTTCATCATAGTACAGTCATATCATTTAGTTTACAGCTGAAAAAGCGTTTACATGTTAGGTATCTCTTTAAAGGTTTAAATTGTACACATCAGATTGTATCATAGTTAATAATGAAAATTATCAAAGGAAAAAACATAGTTCAGTCAGTGTGATTCTTGTAGGAGACAGTAAAGAATGAAGAGGAAGGGAACCACTACCAGCTTTTCCCAGCCTAAAAGAAGAGAGGAGGAAGAGCATCCCAGAGAGGAGATGGAGGAGGAAGAGTTAAGAGAAAGAAATGAAGGCATGCAGAGGTCAGACAGTGAAAGGTAAATCAGAGACTATCTCTGGTCCAGCTGGTCCACATGCTATGAATATTGTGTTAGTATAATATATCTGAGTAAGAGGTACACCTGTCGCAATAATTAGCTTTTTGGACAAATTATTATCTGATGTAGTTGGTCTTTTAATTTTAAGATGATAAGTAGATCCTTAATTCTTAGGAATATCCAAACATTGAAATTATAGAATTATTGTAAGAAATGTCTCAAATAAAGAGCATCAAAATATAAAACCACAAATCTAAGACAATAAATAAAATGATCTGGACTCTGACTCTGTTCTAGATGAATTGATAATGTAATCATTGTGGCAGGCCCAACATAAGCGTAGATCACACAAATGCAGATTTCCCAAAACAGTGCATAAGAGACATTGTCTAGTCTTAATCTAAGTTGTTGTTCTAAAGCATTTGGTCACTTAGAAATGTCCTTTTTTTTGAAATAAAAGCAGTTTTATTCAATGAACATAACATTAAATTAATCGGAAAAACAGTCCAGACATTGTTAATGTGGTAAATGACTATTCTATCTGGAAATTGCTGATTTTTAATGGATTATCTACATAGGGGTATAACTTTCATACCATTACTATTTAAATCACTGTTATAAAAAAAACCCATCACATCAGCAGTAGCTTAGACTATGCTGGAAAAGAATTTAAGCTGGCTAGGTAGCTCATGCTGTTAGCATGACATAAAGTCAGCTAGTTAGCCTTTTAGACAGACAATAATAATAATAATAATAATAATAATAATAACAATTCCATTGTACTGCTAAGCAAACTAAGCTAATGATGGTGTAAATGATTTATTACCATTTACATATTAGCAAAGCTATAGTATTCAAATTATTTTACATCCAAGGAGGCTTCTTACCCCAGTTAGCCTGGTTTGGTATACTTTGCCAACATACTAATAGTACCCCCCCATACTTTAATTCAACATTAAGTGAAACTAAAAGTCAGCTTTGTTAAGCCTTAAAAAATAATTTGAGAGAGCACATACCAACCAATGGTAACTTAAGTATCATTAATATTGAAGTAGCTTAGCCTATGCTGCCAAAGAATTCAAGCTAGCTAGTTAGCTCGTGCTACTGCAAGCTAGCAGAAGGAAAAGCATTTTTTTTCAATGAAGATAACATTAAATGAATCAGAAATACAGTCTAGACATTGTTAATGTCGTAAATGACTATTTTAGCTGGAAACAGCTGATTTTTAGGGATACAGAGGAATATTTCCAGTAACCATCACTCCTGTGTTCTAATGCTACATTGTGTTAGCTAATCATGTTTAAAGGCTAATTGATGGTTAGAAAACTCTTGTGCAGTTATGTTAGCACATGAAAAAGTGTGAGTATTCATGGAAAACATGAAATTGTCTGGATGACCCCAAACTTTTGGACAGTAGTGTATTTCTCATGTTTTTCCATTCTTCTCATAACCTGTAACGATCAGGTAACGGGTTAATACTGGCACCATAAATCACTCGCATGTTTTATCGTGTTTTATCTTGTGTTTCAGGATTGGTGATAATATGAGAACACAAAGCAATATGACAATTTTTATGAGTTTAATATTACATTGATATTATGTAACGGGGTAAGCGTAGGTTACCTTGTGTTTTGACCTTTTTTACATATACATTATTTGTGTGACTTTCACATTTTCCATCACTTTGGCAAATGGCAAAAAAAAGGTTTCTGTCACGTAGGTCAGTTAGTTACTTATGCACTCGATTTATAAGCAAACTGCTGATTGATATGATCAAATTGTCTAAGGAAGGAGGCAACAGTTGGCAATTTATGACTAATCGTGAACCGACTAATCATTAGCTTCTGACATTTTACAATGCTTCTTTATCTAACTTTCTCCATCCCCCACAGACATGGTCTTTTATCTTTGACCTACATTTAAAAGATGTGGTTGGCTGTTTTCTGTTTGTTGTTATCGTCAGCTCATCCCATAAAATGAGTTTAACAAACACGTATTAGTTTGTATTCCTGGCTTTCTTAATCTGCCGCATCATGCCACAAGTCTTAAAAATGTTTCATACTTTTTATGGCACATTTCAGAGGGGACAGAAGTTTAACTTTAAATTACACATTGCATGCTTAGTTCTATATACTTTCCTTATAATTCCAGATAACTACAGATATTTTAGTATCTCTGCAAACTTGTGTATGTGACCTAGATGTTAAAGCACCTGACTGGGGCCTCTGTGAATTGGGTTGTGCTCTTCCATTAAAGCTGCCCTCTTATCTACTTTTGTGCTGAACGGAAAGTGATTTGGAGCCATTTTCTCAGACTAAAACCAACAGGTGTTGGTAACAGTGTTCGGTTGCTACTAAAAAGCCAGGATGAGGCAGTAAAACAAAGAGTCCTCTTCCGTTAAACACATTAATGTTTCCCCTTTCCACCTGATAAAAGGCCAGGTAAAGACAGATGCAGGGCTTCTTCACATGGGGCTGTAATGGGACTAAATGACTGTGTGCCCCAAGCTAACCGTGCTATTACAACGTCATATATGTATGTTTGTTTGAGATGTTTATGAGCCTGTGAGGTGGCACCCGGACAGGAGGCTGTGTAATATACAACCGGAAATATTGAGCTCTGGCACAAGCAAGGTTATAAGAACATAAGACTGCAGTGTATTTATATACAATATACAGCAACATCACCTAAATGTCAAATGATACTAAACTGTATCACCTTCCAATAGTAAAAACATTTTTTCTGATGTAAAATCAAAAAGTTCCAACTAAAAAATTTTGATTTACTATATTAAAAGTACAGGCCCCACAATAGTAACTCAATGCAACAAAAGTGAGTTCACATTTCATTACTCAGATTCAAATCTTTTATTCTATTTATCCACCTTTATATTTATTCCTAGCATGAAGGATACCGCGATTGCACAACTTTCTGAAAGATGTTCTGTCATTCTTCATTACTTTTCTGCTGCACTTGACTTCGAGGGGTTATGTTGCTCTGCCTTTCAAATATGTTCTATTGGAAATAGCTTAGGCATCATACTTGTTCAAGTCATAGCTTTCACTTTTTAGAAAGTTTAGAAACATTTTTTCATCTTTAAAAAGTCTTGTGTGCTTTTGGCGGTGTGCTTTCAATGGTTATCATGCTGGAATATTCCTGTTCTGTCAAGATTTTGCAGACTGGGCGTCATCTTATAAGCCGTGCTTCACTGTCAGGTCTATGCAGTCACTGCGGTAGTCCTGGCCAGCTCGAGGCCAGCCATGCTTCACCTGGACACAGTCGATAGCGTTTCTAAGGAATTTGTTGTTTGGTTGTTGATAGTCACGGCTCAACTGACCATCTGACATTACCATCCATACAATCATGTTGCTAATATGGCAAAAAAAAAAAGGAAAACAGCAAGCTAATTCCCTACTACAGTAGTGCTTCAGTAAACATTTGTCAAACAGGAAGGGATGCATTTGTTGGGAAGGTTCTTTCTATAGCTTGATTAAATGCTTTAATTAGTATTTAAAGCAGCTGTATGGTGTATATGGAAATTGCTAAAAATTAATCCTTAGCAACTGAGTTAGCCGTGCGAGGGACCAAATCTCATGTTACCCAAAAATTTAGAAAAAATATTTAATACCATTCTAGTACATAAAAATGACTAACATGTAGGATCACCTTTTCGTTTATTTTTCAGTTTTTCTCTAGTATGTGCCCCGTCAACAACTGATGGGAACATTAACTTTATGCATGTGTTTCTAAATGGCTTTCTTGCTAGTCAATGCATGGAAGGCATACTAGCTAGTTAGCATTTTGACAGGAATTTAGCATAGCGTTGCAAGATAACAGAGAATGAGATAGATTGTAAAACTCTGGGACTCATGACACAAATTATCACCATCAGTAGTGATGTGGCTCATAAACAACATCAAGGTGGTCAAGGTGTCTTTATTGGTTTCCCTTGGGAGAAACTTGTCTTAGACAGAGGGGTCTGCTGCACAGACAACACATACCACTCATACAATAAAATAAACAACCAGATAAAATAAACATCTGGTTAAAATAAACATCCAGAATAAAAAAAATTTAAAAAATAAACAAATAAGTAAAATAAAAGCACAATACATTATCACGTTGGTTAAAAACAAACAAAAGTGCAATGTGCAAACTCAGCATTGTGTATATAAAAATACTACAGATGCACCCCTTACACTGTTACACACGGTTATCTGGATGACCTGACTGGCTTCCTGTACTGTTCGTCTCAGATGATCTGCTCATTGATGAGCTTCACTGACAGAGGGATGAATGAATGTTTGTACCGATTGTGTTTGCATAGTGGGACTCTGTACCTTCTTCCCGAGTTTAGTAAAATGTATTCAGGGTGCAGTGCATGAGAGGTGTCTGATAAAATATTTTCTGCTTGTCTGAGGGCCATTTGTTCGAACAGGTCTTGAGGGGTTAGAGGTGCTGGACTACCAATGACTTTCGCTGCTGTTTTTAACAGGTTAGGTATCTGCGCTTTTGATTTCACGGTCAAATTTCCAAGCCAGCTGGTGATGCCGTACCGTAACACAGACTCAGTGGTTGCTCTGTAAAAAATCAACACAATATTTTTACAGACACCAAACAGTCTGAGTCGACAGAGGAAATGCATCCGCTGGTGGATTCGAGCATAGACACTTGACGCATGCGTGTTCCAGCTTAAGTCATTGTCGATGTTCACGTATTTGTATGACCTGACCTGCTCGATGCTGTACCCATCAATGGCCACAGAGCTGTGATCTCCCGTTGCTCTGGGGTCCACGAGCATTTCCACTGTTTTTCGAGCACACATCATGCAGCAGAAACCCTCCTCCATGTCACCAGCAGAGCAGCGCCAGCTTCCGCTTTCTCCATCCTCCAACAAAGAAGCACATTCATTCATTACATTCTACTCTTCCATTTCACGGTACAGATAGAAGACCATGTTTGATATTTGTGCTGCATGAACTCTCACGCTGTTTTCTTGCATCCTGTTCCAACCACAAGAACCAACCTTGTAGAATATCTTTCAGGGCCATTCTTGGGGTTGAAAAAGATAATCCAAGGTAGGTTCTTCTGGGCTAAAAGACTGCTGCGTGGTTCTTGACACTGGCTGATTTAATGGATGATAAAGGACGCTCCAAGAACTGGAGTTACATCCAGTAGCTACTGTTTGTTTTTTTGTGCTTTGAGTTAATGTTGCAGTCAGAGCTGCTTGATCTTCCACCTCAATGGAAACAAAATACCGTAAAGGCTGATTATCGGACTGTTACTGTCAATGTTCATGCCAGTACCTGAAAGTTGCCTTGACCGATTATACCTACCAGCATTTGAGCAACAGCTAATACGTATTAATTATTATAAATATGACCTTGCGCACCTTCAGATCTTGTTAAGATACATAAGATAAGATGCGTTTTATTATCCACCACACTTACTCTTTGAGTTTTTTTAAAATACACAGACAATTGTTGTTTGAGAGATCAGTTCATTGTTGACAGTTGGTTGACAGTAAGGCATATATGGAATCCTACTGTCAGACCCTTTAATCAGAAATGACTTTAATGTAGCTTTAATAAACTGGATGCTTATGTAACAGTTGCAATAGTTGGACGATGGACTTGATCAGGTAGTAGTGTCATTATTTGCATGGATGTGAGCACATTAATGATGTGTTAAAGCTTTGGTTCATGAATACAGATTATACTGTCCTTGGAGGGCATTTCACAGGCACGTGAAATTCAGTTATGGGGCTTGTAACTGCTTTTTCCAAAATGAGGTGACACTGGTTTACGAGCCGTTTGGACAAGACTTTTATAGGCTTAATCCACCCTGCTTTTATAGCAGACAATATTTATTAGCACCACACAAGCCTTCAATTTTATGGCCTCCTGTGACCTTTGAGTCCCTCATCGTGCAAGCTCTCATCCCCCGCCTCTACATGAAGAAAGACTGTGTTAGATCAAAAAACAAAGTTGAGTTTCCACTGTGTATATGTATTTTTTTCTGATCTTCTATTCATGACAAGGTTTCATGCGTTACTGTTAAATGAACATCCAGTGAAGATCCTGTTTTACTCTTACATTTACATTAGACCATGGGAATCATCATTGCAGTTATTCAGACAATAATATGGAGGCAGGCCTAAACTTCATGTTTACAACCAGAGAAAATTATGATCTCGGTCAGTTTTTCAGTGAGGTGTCAGCTCAGATGGAGTGTGGGAGCCTTTCCTGCCCTGCCCTGCCCTCTGAGTCGTGCTGTCACTTAACAGTTGTTCATTAACGCATGGAAGACAGGTGCACCCGCCTGTACCAAAGTGGACGATTATTGCTCTGAGGCTTTCCTGAAAGGAACGAGTGGCGTGACAACTCCTGTTTTTCTTTTCAACTCAGAATTTCTTTTGTATTTACCAAAACTGTTTGGGGATCCAGATCTTACGCAAAGGATTTTCTTCTTCTCTTCTCTGACTGCTGGACAACGAATAAAGTGACGCTGTGATTTCTGCCGCGTTACTGAAGAGCCCTGCCTGTTTCTCTTGCTGGACTTCAGTGGAGAGGATCTGTTTTGGTGGAATATGTGAAAACGTGCTTTCAGATTTCAGTTTATTTATGGACATGTAGAATCTGTGGAGAAGAATTCTGAGAGAAAAAGTCAAGTCTCAAGAGTCGAGATGTACAGCTTACACACTTTACATTACCTGGGAGTGCTGGTAGTGGTGGTGGTCGGCAACCAGATGCTGGATGACTGTTTGTCATCCAACCGTACCTACACCATGAACGTTGTACTGCTGGAAGACACCACTTACGCATGGAGTCTTAGTCTTGTGCAGGCGGCTGTGGAACGTGCAATTGAACAGGATAAACAGGAGAACATTAAAGAAGGTATGGACAGGCCACAGATAATAACAATCTGACACCAACAAAATGCTTTACAGAAGGCAATGAAAATGGAAAAAAATCCCAAAAACATGACCAAAACTTAAAAACAATTACCCTTTCAGGTGTGTAAATGTTATCAGTCAAGCTGGAATTGAAATAGTAGCAGTTCCAGTGCACACCATTATACAGATACCTACAAATTCAAGATGGCTGGTAGTGAATGCAGTAGCTAGTTGTACATCCTGTGAGCTGTTGAGATTTCATTGTACCGCTGTTGTGTGAATGAAATGACAGAAGGTTGAGGAGGAAAAAGACTCGCAATGTAATCTAAAAGTCAAAAACTGGACAAAATATTTTAAGTTATTTAATGAGGATTCAGTCCCTTTTAGATTCCGGACCAATTGAAAATTCTCTCTCCTTCTTTTTTTTTTGCTGGATTAAACTTAAAATGGAGAAATGAAAACAACATTTCTTAACAGATTAATTTGATTCGTCCAAAGATTTTAGAAGTGGCTTATATTTACACTTAGAGACATGCATCAGTTGTGTCAAGGGCGTGTCTAGGTCTTTCTAGAATATTTTGAATAAGGAGCTGTGCAGAGGCATAGTGTTGAATATCCTTTTAAATATAGTACCAGATACTGATTAAATCCATTTTTCTACAACATAATTTTTTCTTCATTTAACAAATAAACCAGTCTTGAAACATGTTATCTGTCACATGTTGTCTTCACTCAAGTAGCCATGACAGGAACCTAAACGATATATTCTACGCCGTCTTTGAAGCCATGACTTAACTTTGCCACTTTGCTAAATAAAATATTTAAAACTGGAAACATTTGGATTGGAGAGAAATGAATTTGATTCACACAGAAGTCCTGTTGTCCTGTCATCTAATTTGGACATTGTATTATTAAAACACTGACGACTTCATTTGGTGCAAATGTAAAATCTAATTAAATCTAATACCACAGTTCTACCATGAATTCTACTTCAAGAAAGCTTCTACATATTTTTGTGTTGTTGTTGTCAAAAAGGTTATGCTTAAACACTTTGTTTATTATTGAAGTTATAGTAGGTGATGGTGCATTGGACTGCTGTACATTAACCCTCATGTCGTCATGCGGGTCAGATTGACCCGTTTTAAAGTTTGAAAATGTGGGGAAAAAAATAGTTTTACAGTGAAACTTCAGATGTCCACATTTTCAACATTTTTGGGAAATTTTTGAACTTTTTTTGGTGGACAAAAAAATCTAAAAAAATTTTTCTTTAATAACATTCAGAAAAAAATAAACCAAAATCCAGCGAAATTCGCTGGATTTTGCTTGATTTTTTTCTGAATGTTATTAAAGAAAATATCACAAGTTTTAGTGATATATATGCAATCATTTTAGATATTTTCAGGATTTTTTGGAAGATTTTTACTCATTTTTTAAAAAAATATTTACAAGAATTTACTTGGCAAATTTGGAGGATTTTTTTTTTAATAAAAAAGGGAAATTTTAAGGGAAATTTTAAAGGAATTACTGGAATTTTCTTCCTGAAGGTTTTGCAAATTTTCAGAAATTTGGGGGATTTTTTTTCTGAATTATTGCATTTTTTTCAGACAAGGAAATGATATTTTTTGTGTCCGTAAATGAAGACAGCAGAAGGATTAAACACTATTTCACCTACAAAAATGCAGATTTCTTCACTCTCTCCCATTACTTGCTTGTGCAGACAAGAACTACCATGTAGAAGTTTTTTAAGAAGCCATATACAGTATAATATGCTGTTTTATGTAATCTCAATAACTATTTAATTGTTGATGATGCTCATGAGATCGTTTTTTATTTAAATGATATCCAATAAGTAAGTCAAATGAAAGTCATACGAAGTCTTTGAATCACTACGAAATTCTCATAAATGGTGTCTGGTTGGTCAGAACTGTCACTGGATGTGCTTAAATGGGTGATGGTTGATGCTGTTAAAATACATCTATATGAGAACAAGGGTCATAGAGAAAAGAAGAATAAACAGTGGTTACTGGATGTCACCACCAGGTCACCCCTAGACTCCGCCCCAGCACAGGTATGTCTAATTAAGTGGCCGGTGAGTGTATTAAACACGTGTACAAGTATCTGATGTAAGAATATTTATTGGTCTTAAATGACTTTGCAACTAAATGCCTCTTGACATTGAAAAGTCCGCTCTGAACAAACTTTGAGATTCTTCGATGTAGGGATGGTTGGCATGCTTGAGATTGCAACGGCTAGCTCTCTGACTAATTCCTCTCCTGACTTGAAACTGATGTGAACTTGTTATCTACGGCCATTTTTTCTTACAAAATGGTTGATTTATTATCAGAAGAATCTCGCTGGTGAAAGTTTGTGTTGAAACTTTAGCAGTTCATCCAGTCATCCAGCCATACACTGTACCTTTAGGTAATTTGGGGACTCCCGTTTTATTGCTAGCCCCCCGAGTATCTCATAAATCTCATTGTAATATTTAGTATTTTTCTTGCCGCTGACGTCAATGAACTTATTGACATTGTCTGTGGGAGGACTCTAAATCAAATTTGTCGTCACTGGGTGATAAGGTTGGTGTAATCTTATCTTAACAACCTAATATGATTTTTAATAGTTTTTTAAATATTAATCGCTCTTATCATTTTTCCATCACTCAAGGTTTAGACTTCACTCTCACGGCTAACTACAACGGGTTCAACACCACTTTCTACAACCGGCAGGGCTGTGGGAGCAGCAGCTGTGAAGGTGTGGATATCCTTAAGAAGCTATATGTAAGTACAGTCCAATACATAAACAAAGGACAATGACGTGTTTCTTTAAGTGCACACATTAGGGTGAAATTAATGAAGGCTGTTGAAGTAAAAATGTTTCAAATGAAAGATACTGAAATGTTTAGAAATGACTCTAGGAACATTGTCTCCTCTGTTATTTCTACATTCTTAATGTAAAGCTGTTTCAGGTATTGTAAATAGCGTCTGTGATTCTGTTGCCAGTTATATAGCAATAACAAGTTCCCCTTTTGTGATCTGAATTCATTATCCCTCTATTACCTTTGGGCTGGTGCAGTTACATACAGTGTCTATAAAAAGTATTCACCCCCCTTCAAAGTTTTTCCCTATTATAACTTTTTCAGCAGTGAATTGTGTTTAGTATAATTAGACTTTGAAACGACTGATGCCAAAGTGAGTATCCCTTAGAGTACAGTTAAATCCATCATTGAGAAATGTAAGGAATATGGGACATGTTTAAATCTGCCTAGAGAAGGATATCGACAAAAACTGAGTGGCTGTGCAAGAAAAATACCTGTGCGGGAGGCCACCAAGACAGCTATGACTCCCCTGGTGTCAAAGGAATTACAGGTTTCAGCAACTGAGATTTGAGAGACTGTGCATACAACAACTGCTGCCCAGGTTCTTTGCCAATCAAAGCTTTATAATAGAGTGACAAAGAGAAAGCCGCTGTCAAAAAACAACTCATATTGTATTTTGATGAGAGTTCATGAGAGCTCTAGTTAACTGGAAGAAGGTTCTTTGGTCTAATGAGACCAAAATTCAGCCAATCAGAGTAGACGCTATGTTTGACGGCCACCAAACACTACACATCGTTACAAACACACCATCCCAACCACTTAGCATGGTGGTGGCAGCATCATGATGTGAGGATGTTTCTCTGCAGCAGGCCCTGAAGGTTTGCAAGGGTAGAGGGTAAACTGAAAAAAAAATATGCAGCAAAGTATAGGAAAATCCTGGAGGGCAACCTGATGCAGTCTGCAAAAAACTGCGACTTGGGAGGAGACTTTTTTTCCAGCAAGACAATGACCTGAATCATACAGCCGAAGCGACATAGAAATGGTTTAAAGACGACAGGGTGGTTGCTCTGGAGTCAGAGCCCAGGCTTCAATCTACTTGAAAATTTGTGACTGGACATGAAAAGAGCTGTTCATTCATAATCCCAGTGTAAAATGATAGAGTTTGAGCAATTTTGCAAAGAAGAATGGAGTAAAATTGCAGTGTCCAGGTGATTAAGACCTATTCACACAGGTTCAAAGCTGTAATTGTGGCATCTACTAAATACTGACCTGAAGGGTCAACTTATGCAGCTTCTGCAACAGCTTGTGTTATGTTTTATATTTTTATACAATTGACATTAATTTGTGGAAATCTGTCTGAGTCTTGTTTTTCTTCTAAATTCTTGTCCAGAAACAAGGCAAATTAAAAACAGCATAATTCACTGTTTAAAAGCAATGAAAGGAGCAATCTTTCAAGGACAGTAATTGATTTTTATTGGCACTTTATCCATTGTTCCATGACAGGATGGTACACCTAAATTTGAAATTACCATAGCGCATTTAGTCAACTATTTGCAGGACAAAGGGTACAAAGGATGAAGCCAACTATGTAAAACACCCACAGTAAAAGTCAAGTTTATTCACGGTTAATAATTGGGTTTTGTCTCTGCTGACTGTTTTCCACAAACAATATCATCACTCCAGTGGTTGCAGGTGTTGAAGTGGAGTGCCAAGATACAAATTTCACATCAAACAGAAGTCTAAATACACCACAATGTGATACAAACACAGGATGGTGCATGTTTTTGCAGGAACAACTCTTGTGTTGCCTCAGTAGAACAAACTCTGCTACTGCTCCTGCTTCCTCCGCCAAAATGGGGAGTGACAAGTTCAGGCAAGTTTACAAATGGAGTGACAAAATGTAAAGCGGAGAATGTCAAAAATCACTTCCCAAAGTAGAATTAGAGAAAAGTTTCAGGAGAAATGTAAACAGCAGTTCTTATTTGGCACATAACTGCATGAATGAACTGAATGCTGACTCTAAAAAATCAAGTTTCTGTACCAGCTCTAAACGCACCCGAGCCTTGGCAGTGGTGGTGTCATTATTTCACACACAGAACCATGCTGTGTGATGATATTGTTCCTGCATGTTCTGTAACTTTCTGCAGAATAAAGGTGAAGTTGGATGTGTCATGCTGGGGCCATCCTGCACTTTCGCCACCTATAATTTAGTAGAGTAAGTATGGCTTTGTTTCTCTTTAACAAAATATAACAGCATTAGCGCTAGCAGCTTCCTGACTTTTGCATCGTCACTTGCTGTTATCTTCCTCAGTGAAGAAATTGGCTTGATCCTGAGCATTCCCATCATCTCTGCTGGGAGCTTCGGCCTCTCCTGTGACTACAAGCCCAAACTAACCCGACTTCTGCCTCCGGCGCGGAAGATCTCAGATTTTTTCCTCAACTTTATGAATGAAACGCTGCCATTTAAGAGCCCCTGGCAGAGAACCTTTGTCTACAAGAAGGCTGTCAATTACACTGAGGACTGCTTCTGGTGAGCCAGCACAAGCAACAGTGTACTTAAGTAACCTCTGTAACTGCATTCTGTGCTCTTTTATGTGTCACCTTTTTGTCTGATTGCCTTTCTTTTGCCACAGGTACATCAACGCACTGGATGCAGGCTCTGAAAACTTCGCCTCAGCGATGGACAGAGAGATGCTGCATTCAGAGGAGGATCTGATTAAGCAGCTTCAGAATGAGGAAAGGCATAGCAACAGTGAGTATTTTCTTGAGTGTGTTTGAGTCTTCACAGTTTATTGCTAAAGCAGAAACACAAGTGCTTTCAGCCATGCATCTGGGGATGGCAGTGTCAGCTGTGTGGTCAGGCCCCAACTTTCCAGTTTGAGGTACTTCAGAAATTACTCAATGATGTTCTGAGACTCCAGAGTATGCATCCTACTGATGTTGGCGATGCCATGTCTCAACCTGTAGCACCTATCTACAACTTCTGTACAAAATGTAGTCTACCTGTGTGCTGCCTCTTCTAGAAGAAAGTATTCACTACAGCCATTTCCATGATTTTACAAAGTCTGCCACCATCTGTGCTTCTGCAATCCTATCCTGGATACCAAACCTGATCATCACTTCCTCATCACCTCTGCTGCCTGCAACAACATGTCCATTGAAGTCTGAACCAATCACCACTTTCTCACTTCTAGGGATACTCTGCATCACTTCATCAAACTCCCTCCAGAATTTCCCTTTCACTTCTTGCTCGCATCCTACCTGTGGGGCATAACCATTAACAACACTGGACATCACACCTTCAGTTTCTAACTTCAGACTCATCGCTCTATCTGACACTCTTTATTCCTCCAGAATAGTCCTAACAAACTCCTCCTTCAAGATAGCTCCTACACCATTTCTCTTCCTGTCCATGCCATGATAAAACAGCTTGAACCCTGCTCCTAAACTTCTAGCCTTGCTACCTTTCCACCTGGTCTCATGAACATACATTATATCCACCTTCCTCCTCTGCATCATTTCAACCAACTCTTTTCCTGTCATAGTCCCAACATTCAAAGTATTCTACTCTCAGTCCTAGACTCTTGACTTTCCTCTTCTGTCTCTGCCTACGAACACGCCTTCTTCCTCCCTTTCTTTGACCAGTTGTAGCCCAACTTCTGCCAGCAAGCTGTGGGTCAACAGCACCAATGATGGTTGTTGTTGATGAACCAATGAACCAGTGATGGTTATAACCCGGGTCTCGACTGATCCGATATGGAAGTCGTAGGACTGATTCGTATATTTGTTTTGGCAGAGGCTGTAAGTTGGATGCCCTTCCTGACACAACTCTCGGAGGACACTGGCTTAAAGGATGAAACATAGCAGATTAATGTAAAGCTCACATGTTCTCAGAAGGAGACTTTTAAGTTTGCGTTAAAAATGCTGTACTTCTATATATTGTTTACTCTACCATTCTTATAGTACCCCCTATTGTAGCCCTGTTCCAAATGGGTGTAAATCCAACTGAGGTTGGGACAAAATACTTCATCAAAATAATAACTTTTCTTTTTTTTGTGAAATATCAACAAAAATTCCTACATTTTTTGTCACTGCTGAACACTACATGCTAACTCTAGCACTCACAGTTATTCTATGCCAGTCTTAAAATGTATACACTGGAACTGAAATACTGCAACCGCTGGAAAAACAATCGTGATAAATATACATTTACTGTGAAACTGATGTATTTCTTTCAGTTTTCATCCTATGTGGGAACACTGATGACATTGTTTCAATCAAGGCGAAGGCTGGCCAGATTGACAAAGACATCCTGTTTATTCTCCTTGATGTTTACAAGTAAGCTTGGCCAGGATTTTTCCATTTTTCTCATAGAGCACAGATCATCTATGCAGTGGCAATCAAGAAATCCGACTTAAAGATGAAACATGATGCGTGACATTTTCATTGTGTAGAAGTGAGAACATTACCTGTGACCTCTTTTACCCTTGTCTAGTCCTGAGTATTATAAAAACACAACATCCCCTGCAAGTATGGATAATGTCTTAGTGGTGACTTTGCCAAAGAGAAACGACGACTATGGATCAAATTCTACATTCAACGACACGGTGAGCCGCAGCTCAAACACTTAAATAAGACCATACATGTTTTAACACAGAATTAAAGTTTTCTTTGTCTTTCAATCTAATTTGCAGATAAATGACTATGTGGCTGGATATTATGATGGAACTCTGCTGTTCGGCAAAGTGCTCAGAGAGAGGATGCTCAACAAGCGACAAAACATGCGATCCAATGATGTGCCTCTGAGTTACAACCCATTTGGAAACACCTCTTTTGATGGTGTGTATATTCAGTGATAACTCAAGGTTAACAACACAAGGGGAAACAGTCTTAATCTTTGGAACTCTTAATGGTTTCTTGGTGTTTTTTTTGCTCCTGTCACATTTTTTCTGCACTGTGGGCTCATTTCTCACTGTAATATAAAGTCCTGCACCTCTATCAAAACAGCACAATTGTGGCTAGAAGCAGCAAGAACTCAAAAATATCTTTAGTGCAGTGTTGTAATCACCAGAATCTGGGTAGCGAAATGCTTTATTTTGCAAGAATATTTAAATGAGACATGTAGAATACAGTAATTCTGTTGAAATATTACAATTTTAAGCTTAGATTTGGTTAATTTTCCTGATGGAACTCATCAGAAATGGGTAAATCTGACGATCCTTTCAGTTTTTGCAGTTTCTTGCGGTCAACACCAAGGGACTGAGGTTGCCAACCTTAAAGACAACACAGCTTTGACATGGAACTCAGAGATTAATGTTTGTACCCTTGAGAACTGATGCTTGATTTTGCAGTATAGCTACAGGAGGACTGCAGTGATTTTATCAAAATGCAGATTAATGCAGACAGAGAGAGAACTGGTTTCATTTTGGTGACTTAAAAAAAAGATAACTTTCAGCACTGCTGGTAGGTTTTGTATATCTGAAAGTTAATAAATGCTGACTAGACTGAGACATTATGAAGGTAAAGAGGACACAACTTGAATCACCTTGGCTCTTTTAAATGGATCAAACACCCTGAATCAGCAGCATCTGCTCAGTTCTTTTATTTTCTAGCAGATTAGATCAACATTCCAACACAGTTACTGGTTAGATCAGTATCACTAACGGCAACGAAGAAACACATCAGAGCACAAGACAGGTTGTACTCAGGGTGTCACAGGTCATGAAAATAGTCATATTTATATGTTTATGCAAAATCATGCTGTTCTGTGTTGGTACAACTATTAGCTCTGAGCAAATTTTACATATGTTCACACAATAAATACAGTCTCAAATGCACTGAGATGACTTTCATAACATTAAAATTTTAAAATTATCTTGCACACTGTTACATAAATGCTTGTATTATGGTTATTTTAGCGCTGTCTGATAATACAAACATTATCTGTTTTGAAAACCCTTTTGTAACTGTGTACTCCGATGCTTCAATCTCTGAAATTTTGCCTCAGTGTCCTTCATGGACACGACAAGGTGCAGGTCGTAAAACAAACAATGAGGGATCCTGGCTCAGTTTTCAACCTGGCTAACTTATTGTTTGTTTTCTGGGCTGGTCTTGCAGTTTTTTGAAGATAAAGCTCAAATCTTTGGGGTTAATTTTTTTTTTTTAAGGAATCAAGGAAGGAGTGCAAAGTGCTCCCTGCTAGTAAATGCAATAATCAAAACTCACTAAGGTGCACTCTATATGATGGGGAATAATATTTCATGAGAAAAGTTGATCTACAGAAGAATGAAAGAGCTAAAGAACATCTTACTACATTACATTCCCTAATATTTTCAACTGTTACTGTTGATGTCTGGGTTTGGAATTCATATGCACTTAGATTGTAATAATTTCAATTGCAGGAAATGTCTTTTTACTCTTCTGTGTGTTTTCTTTCTGTAAACAGGTATAGGAGGACACTACGTGCTTGATGAGTATGGTGACAGAGATGTTAACTTCTCTATCATTTACACATCAGTTGACACTAAACAGGTGAGACTACTGTGAATTTAACAGTCAACACAGCCAGTAAAAAGCTGAGCTGTTGTTTTTATATTTTGCATCTGTTCCTTTCCAGTATGAGACTCTGTTAGTGTTTGATACATCAAAAAATGCAACCATCGAGAAGATGCTAAACCCTGCGCTGTTTTGGGAAGATGGCCAACTGCCCAGTGACATGCCAGTAGATGCAAACGGTAATACACCCCCATAGTCCTAATCTCAGGTTTGAACTCAGCAAAACATCATTAAAATGTAAAGTGGTCAAATAGAAATGTATTTATGATTTTATGGTGGTTTTTTTTCCATGTAAAGCTTTAAATGTTTTTTTGTGTTGTAAATTCCATCGCATGTGTGCTTTCAGTCATGAATACGCAGGATGTGATTGTGATTGTTCTGAGTCTCAGCGTTGTGGTGGTGACGGCCATCGCTCTCATCTTCTACAGGTAAACAGCAGCCAGTTAGCATCAAATAAGCTGATTTTGACACAATAAGGGACATTTGTGGACAGGAAGATGGGAAAACATTCTGACTAGAGAGTCAATTGTGAAAATATTTTTAAACCTGGAGCAACAAAATATGGTTTTAACTGAAGCTCAGGAAGCTGACAGAATAAAAGCTGTTCTTCCAGTTGTGTATCTTATAAAGCTATTAAGTGGTTGCATACACTCTGAAAACAAGACAGTTGATCCACAAATGATATTCATCATGTGTTTTGTTTTTGTAATTGTGGTTGATTACTACTAGGCAGAACAGGAAAGAACGTCACATACAGAAGAAGTGGTCTCACATTGACTCACACCTGATCAGTCCTCTGGATGAGAGGGAGGTCTCTTTGAAGGTAAAGATAATCATCAAGCAAGATTGTAACTCTAGATTATTTTTCTGCTGATGAATGATAAAGAAGCACTGACACGAGACACGGCAAAATGAGATAAGCTGAGCAAGACATAAAAGACAAGACTATTGCCTCAGATGTAGTAAAACTTGAAACAAGGTGTTGCCACTGGAAACCATAAAGTTAACAACTCCTATGCAATATCCATCCATCCATCATCTACACACCACTTAATCCTCATGAGGGTCGTGGGGAGCTGGAGTCTATTCCAGCTGATGTAGGGTGAAGGCAGGGGACACTGGACAAATCACCAATCTGTCGCAGGGCTACATATAGAGACAAACAATCAGACTCGCTTTCACACCTACGGGCAATTTTAGAACTATCAATTAACCTCAGCATATTTTTGGACTGTGGGAGGAAGTGGAGAAAACCCTTGATGCACAGGGAGAACCTGCAAACTCCATGCAGAAAGATCCCCCGAAGGCCAGGACGCGAACCAGCTGCAAGGCGACAGTGCTAACCACCACCCCACTGTGCAGCCCACCTATTCAATATGACTTAAATTATTAAAAATTATATCTCAATAGTTAAATCCCTCTAGGTTGATCAGTAGAGTATTTTCTCTTACGAACAATCAACAACAAATACTTTGGAGAGACTTTATTGAAGATACCCAAAGTAGAAACTCTGTGATGTTTATCTAAATATTTGCCTTAATTGTTTGGAATCATAGCGCCACATGGAACAGAACTGCTAGAGGAAATGAAAAAAAGATTGTACAACTAAACAAAGATTCATAAAGGACACGTAAAATCATCAGAAATGCAATTGTAGCAGTAATCCCAATGTACGAGCTATAGGAGGAGCTAGAACGAGCTATAGTACTTCTAATCAGAGTTACAGCGGCAGTCCTCTTAAAATGGCACCACTAATAGCTTCAGACTTGGCTGATCTGACTTTCTGTGACAACCTACGCAGTGTGAAGGACAGTGCATAATGTCAACTGCTATGGACGGCATCCAAGGAAAAACCATGCTCCTTTTTGACCTAGAAGTGCAAAATAAAACTTTGCTAAAGAACATGAAAAGAAGCATAATGAACATTGGGAGCACATTCATTGGTCAGATGAGACCAAGATAAATTTGTTGGGCTCAGATGGGGTCCAGCATGTTTGGTGTGAACCTGACCACGACTACCCCAGTGAATGCATAGTGAATGCGTAGATACGGTATACCAAAATACTAGCTGAGGAGATGACTCCTAGTCTGCAGAATACTTTCAGAAGAGGAATATTCCAGCATGATAAGATCCAAAGCACACTGTCAAAATCACACAAGAGTATCTAAAGAAGAATATCTGTTGTCTGGCTTGAATTTAACAAAACACTTTTGGGGTATTTTAAAGAGAAAGCTTGACCAACACAACTCTTCCAGCAAAGATCCGCTGAAAAAATATGTATACTGTAAGATCATGTAAACAAATGTGTTCTAATGTTAATTAGTTAAAATTCATTAAAACTGAAATCTATTGACAATGCAGTGTTTCATTACAGATAACCATCAGGGGTTAAGGTCTGCAGGAGGTCAAGATAAGGATATGAAATCAGATAGTGTGTGTGATTATGTTACAGATTGATGACGATAAGAGGAAGGACAGTACGTACTTCAGTCATCGAGGCCGCTACGACAAGAAGGTACCAACAGTCTAACTACCAAAAATCTGTATTTACCTGCAAACAGAATTCAAAGAAAGACCTGATCATGTCACAACTTTTCATGGAGCGTCCTGTTTGTATTTTTCAGCCTGTAATCTTGAAAGAGCTGATACACACAGATGGAGACTTCAGTGAGAACCAAAGAATTGAACTTAACACTGTGAGACACCTCTGCATTTTATAATTGACGTTTACATATAAAATAAGACAATATTAATTAACCCTCACTGTCACGTCCTCCTCTTGCCGTGTTTCCATGTTCCAGCTGCTGCGTATCGATTACTACAACCTGACCAAATTTTACGGCACGGTGAAGTTTGAGTATGGTGTTTTTGGGGTGTTTGAGCTGTGTCAGAGGGGCTCCCTCAGGGTAAGAACACACCACAACTCATACTTTTGCTTCCTTTTTTGCATTCTATGAGGTCCTGCTACTCCCAGTCTTCCTTATCTATCAGTTTATTTTATCACTCTTGCTGTATGTTTGTTGACATGTTAGTTTGCAGAAAATTTCAAAAACACATTAACTAGTATGTTAATTTTGAATGTTTGACATCGGGGAAAGGAAACGGATTTATTTTGGGAGAAGATACTTTATAGCATTTTCATATTAACAAATTGTAAGTATGTGACATAGGACCTTTTTGAAATTTAACATTTATGTTCATTAAATTTTAACCTTAGAGAACCTTAATAGAGGCATATGACTTCTCTAAATATTCAGTTAGGTGTTCTTTTAGACATGTACCATTTATTTATTTCTTTATTCGATAGGAACAGTGCACATTAATGAACGTCTATTTATACAGCAATGGATGAAAATGTGCCAGATTATAGCAACAATGCTAATTTACATCCACAGTCACTAGGCAGGTTAGAAAAAAAAACAACAAAAAACAGAAAAAGACCTTAGAGCGATACATAGGACATTAAGTCACGATAAAAGCTCATTGCAAAAAATACACAAAGAAAACATAACAATGAAACATACAACAAAACATAGGATAGTAGGTCACAATAAAAGGACAATAGATCACAATAAAAGGACAATAGATCACAATAAAAGGACATTACATAAGATGATAATGCCCCCGTCCATAGGGGGTCACTGAATGGTTTGATGAAAATAGTGTGAATCGTACGCTGTGGCCTTCATAGTCAACACCAAGGAGCATTGAAGTTGTTCTGGCAGCAGATGGTGGCTCAGCACCTTACCGAGACACCTCATGTTGGTTTTTCCTTTAATTTGTCATCTGCTCTTCAATTTTTCATTGATATCGGGTTTTATTGCAAAGCAAATTTACAACTGTAAAGTTACTGTAAATGTCATGTACACACACAGCTCTGACTTTCCCTTCACATCACCAGCTGTTTGTTTAAGATGGAGCTCAGTGGCCTCCTTTCTGTGCTGCTCACGTTTATTTGATAAGTAATAAAGAACACTGATGGTGTGTGCATGAATACACGTGAACTCAGTGTCCCAAACCCAGCCCCACACAAACACACTTCCATTAACTCTATATATTAGTGATAGAAGTGATGAAATATGTCCTTCTTTATGTCTTCTTTTTTTCTTTTCAGTACATTCTGAATGACAGGATCTCCTACCCAGATGAAACCTTCATGGACATGGAGTTTAAGATATCAGTCATGTATGACATAGCAAAGGTATGACTTGATATGTCAGTGTGTAACATACTCATGCGCTTTTCTCTTTTATTAATATTTAGCTATTTTCAATTTTGTTCCAAGACCAAATGTGATCACGAGGTCTTTAAAATACCTTCAACATTTAATTTCCCTCAGCAATTTTTTATTCAAATTTGGCAGAATTTTCCTAAAGGGAATGTGAAATGCACACCAGGGAGGATATGATGATAAATTAACTATCAATTCTCCTTCTCACCGACCTGCTGCTACATATCTTCTGCAGGGCATGTCGTACCTCCACTCCAGTAACATTGAGGTCCACGGGCGCCTCAAGTCCACCAACTGCGTGGTCGACAACCGCATGGTGGTCAAAATCACTGACTTTGGCTGCCACACTATCCTGAGACCAGGCAGAGGTGAGACAGAGTTATTATGAACACTAAGCTTGATTATTTATCCAAACACTGAGATCATCAGCGATCCTTTATTTTCCTCTCAGATGTGTGGACTGCCCCCGAGCATCTGCGTAAAGACGGGGTGTCTCAAAAAGGAGACGTCTACAGCTACGCCATCATTGCCAATGAGATTGTTGTGAGGCAAGCCCCGTTCTACACACAGTTTTGCTCTAATACTGCAGGTGGGCCACCGTTGTGCTTCCATAAACGACCAATCTAACACAGCTCGTCTGTTTTCATACTTCACTTGTTAGTTATGTTACATTTTGTTTGATTTAAAGGAAGTTTTTACCAGAACTTAAAGCTGCAGGAACCAGAGTCTAAATTAAGTTCTGAGGAGATTTCAAGAAACTATTTTACCCACAGAACGTCCTGATCAGAGGTTCTACCGTCTGAACATCTCAGCCCGTTTGGAAAATCAGTTTATATACTTTAGTCGACTATTTTTTGAATCCGTTCTGCCACCACGTTTCCAACATCTGGAGGCTGTGAACCACTAAACACCTATGAACATAAAAATGTAAAGTACTGATGAGTTATATATATATTGTTGGATCAAACCTCAGCAGCTTCACAACCTCTGGAAGTTTAATTTTTAAAGTACATTTTTGCTCATTGCTCTGAAAGGTGTTCAGAAACCGTGTGAGCAGTTAATGCAGGGAGTATCAGACATGAAAACTGAAAATAATGATTATTTCTACCACCAAATTATTAATCTATCAGCTGTTTGTTTCTAAAGTATCATAAAATGATGAAAATTTTTCAACTTTTTTTAATGAACTTTTTCATACCGAGACAATTTGTGACACTTGTGGACACACAGACTCACTGTTCACCCTCAACTCTACGTCCCACTCAACTTGTTTAACTGATTGTTGCCCCCTCAGAGAAAATCTACAGAGTGCAGTATCCAAGTGCGACAGTCTTCAGACCTGACCTCAACTTTGAGGGTGCATCAGAACGGGAGATTGAGGTAAAAGAGTCCCCAACACTGAGCAGCTGGTACCGTAACACACTCTGAGTGCTTATAGAGCAGCAAAGTGAAGCTACCTGGATCCATTCATTTTAAATAATGTGGGACAGCACTTATTTGTCTGTGTGTGCTTATGTGTATATATAGCTATACATGCTGATAAAGAACTGCTGGGATGAAGACCCAGAACGGAGGCCGGATTTTAAGAAAATAGAGTTAACACTGGGAAAGATTTTCAGGTATGTCAAAACTACACATCAATTCAAGGTGACTTGTAATAATTTGTACAGTAATACATACATCTTAGCTCAGGGTTGAAGCCTTGAAGTATGTAAAATCAGTCATATATGCTTTCCATCTGTACTGTTCTGAAAGTTGATGAGTAATTCATAACGTCATATAGTGACTGTAATGTAAAACACTTTGGTTCTGACTCAGTAACCTGCACAACCAAGCCACGGAGACGTACATGGACAACCTCATCCGCCGTCTGCAGATGTACTCCAAGACTCTGGAGAATCTGGTGGAGGAGAGAACCTCTTTGTACAAAGCTGAGCGGGACAGAGCAGATCGCCTCAACTTTATGCTGCTTCCTGGGTAGGTTTGTACTATATCTGCTGATGCACTACACATGACTGAAAGTGGGGCCATACTGATATCTGCATTAATATTTTTTGTCACTGTAACTGAGGCACAACATTTTCCACTCTTTCTGTGACTCCTCAGCCCAGTGGTGCGTTCTCTGAAGGAGACAGGCAGAGTTGAACCAGAGCTGTTTGAGGAGGTGACCATCTATTTCAGCGACATTGTGGGCTTCACCACCCTCTGCCACTACAGCACCCCCATGGAGGTGGTCGACATGCTCAACGACATCTACAGGAACTTTGACAGCATTCTCGATAACCATGACGTCTACAAGGTGTGACAGTCTGAATTTAGGCATACAAAGTGGTGGAAAGGAAGTTCCTGCTTGTACATTTTGATGCCTTGATCTAAAGCTTGTAGGATGGTGAAGTTAGGGCCATGCGAAGCTCTTCATTTAAATAGTTTTTAGTGCTGTTGTTCATAGAACCATGTTTTCGTTGTATCACAGGTTGAGACAATAGGAGATGCATACATGGTTGCATCGGGTTTGCCCAAACGCAACGGCAACAGGCATGCAGTGGACATTGCCCACATGGCCCTGGACATCCTCGCTTTTGTGGGGACTTTTGAGTTGCAGCACCTCCCTGGGATCCCTCTGTGGATTCGTATTGGTGTGCATTCAGGTACCAGACATAGATAATTATAACAATTTTGTCATATCCTTGAAGTATATGGATTTGTTGGGTTCATCTAAACGATTTAAAAGGTCTTCATCTTAGTATGTGAAGTCCCTTGAGATTACATATGTTGTGAATTAGTGCAGTATAAATAGAAATTAATCTAATTGAATTAAGTATAAACATCCTTCAAAATTTTGCAGAGCTAGCATATTATACAAAACATTTTCATAATCTTTAGGACAGTTTAATTTGTAGTAATTAAAGAGGTAAATTTACAAAAAATAAAACATATAAACACCTAAACAGAGTAGATAGGGCATTTAATAATGACCTACTTCAGTGAAAATCAAATTTGTTTATTTTTTTGCCCTCTCAACATGATGTGTTTTGTATGCTGGAAGACACATCATGAGTGAAAAAAGCAGTCAACACCACAACTGACTCTTTCCACCTTGAAACTGCAGTGTAGTTATGACAGTTTTAAAAAAGACAGAGGAAGACTTCAAGAGGAATTCATAAGGAATCAATCCTGTCTGCTCACGGGGTGGGATTTTCTGCATTGTTATTTGTCTTCAGAATCAATTTCAAGTTTGAATATGTATAGAGAAGTGACAACTTTAAAGAGCTAGGGACTTTAAACTTATAGAATTTCTACAAAAAGTAAAAAAAATATATTATTTGCTCTCCAAATGCTTCAGATGCTCACTTTATCTGTTTCCTTGATTCAAACACATTCATCTGTTTTCCATGTTGCTACATAATACTCAATGTATCACTGGATTTTGGTGAACTCATTGATGTCTGTGAGTTTGCCTCAGTTTTTGTTCTTGTCTGTCAAAATGCTGCTGACACCTAGTGGCTGAATAACATACATGATTAAACTGCATGAGGACTCAGAGATTCTAGTTGATCACATATTAATCTAGAAAAGCACTCAGAGAGCGCAGTCCTCCGCCAAGGCTGTTCATTCCCCCATATGATATTGTCAGAAATGTAGCATATTTTTGTAGAAATGCAACATTTTTTAAATAGTTATTGATGATCTAAAATCACGGCAACATAGAATGTGGCCATTTAATATAGATGTACCCACAAATTAACAAACAAAATTACCTTGCGTTGAGCACAGGCGTGTGCTATGCATGTATACATTATGTACGGATACTGAATCGCGTGACCTACGAATGTAGTGGGCGGGGGAAATTGATGGGACTCAGAAACACCCGCACAATTTAATCAATTGTTCCTTGTATCGTTTACAACAGATAAGTCCTGATAAGTCATATGTCAAATTTTGGACATGACATTTTTGTCCTATTTTGGATGACATACTAAACTATGACGTTTTTGTCATATTTTGGACGATATAATAAACTATGATGTTTTTGTCATATTTTGGACGACATACTAAACTATGACATTTTTGTCACATTTTGGACGACATACTAAACTATGACATTTTTGTCAAATTTTGTACGACATACTAAACTAGGACGTTTTAGTGACATTTTGGACGATATAATAAACTATGACGTTTTTGTCATATTTTGGACGACATACTAAACTATGACATTTTTGTCATGATTTGGACGACATACTAAACTATGACGTTTTTGTCAAATTTTGGACGACATACTAAACGATGACAATTTTGTCAAATTTTGAACGACATACTAAACGATGATATTTTTGTCAAATTTTGGACGACATACTAAACTATGATGTTTTTGTCATAGTTTGGACGACATACTAAACTATGACATTTTTGTCATAATTTGGACGACATACTAAACTATGACGTTTTTGTGACTTTTTGGACGACATACTAAACTATGATTTTTTTGTCATAATTTGGACGACAGACTAAACTATGACTTTTTTGTCAAATTTTGGACATGACATTTTTGTCAAATTTTGGACGACATACTAAACTATGACGTTTTTGTCAAATTTTGGACGACATACTAAACGATGACAATTTAGTCAAATTTTGAACGACATACTAAACGATGATATTTTTGTCAAATTTTGGACGACATACTAAACTATGATATTTTTGTCATAGTTTGGACGACATACTAAACTATGACATTTTTGTCATAATTTGGACGACATACTAAACTATGACGTTTTTGTGACTTTTTGGACGACATACTAAACTATGATTTTTTTGTCATAATTTGGACGACAGACTAAACTATGACTTTTTTGTCAAATTTTGGACATGACATTTTTGTCAAATTTTGGTCGACATACTAAACTATGACGTTTTTATCAACTTTTAGACGACATACTAAACTATGATGTTTTTGTGACATTTTGGACGACATACTAAACTATGATATTTTTGTCTTATTTTGGACAACATACTAAACTGTGATATTTTTGTCTTATTTTGGACGACATTCTAAACTATGACATTTTTGTGACATTTTGGACGACATACTAAACTATGATATTTTTGTCTTATTTTGGACGACATACTAAACTATGACTTTTTTGTCAAATTTTGGACATGACATTTTTGTCAAATTTTGGACGACATACTAAACTATGACATTTTTGTCAAATTTTGGAAGACATACTAAACTATGACGTTTTTGTGACATTTTGGATGATATAATAAACTATGATATTTTTGTCTTATTTTGGACAACATACTAAACTATGATATTTTTGTCTTATTTTGGACGACATACTAAACTATGACATTTTTGTCAAATTTTGGACGACATACTAAACTATGACGTTTTTGTCAAAATTTGAACAACATACTAAACGATGACGTTTTAGTGACATTTTGGACGACATACT